>NW_024354875.1:15766493-15909835 GCF_902729225.1 Pteropus medius | reverse complement strand
GGAATGATACTTCTGAAAAAACTCAGTAAATTCTGAAACCAATCATATCAACAATTTCAGGAACTGAAAAAATACCTAGATGAGCAGAGCAAGGAGATTGAAACCATCAAAAAGAACAGAATACGTCTTCTGGAGGTAAAAACAAAACAAAACAAAGCAAAACAAAAACACGTGGCAAGAGTTGAAAAATGAAATAGCAAGCTTGGGAAATAGAGTCGACAAACTGGAGGAAAGGATAGGTGATATTGAAGACAGAAATCTAGAAATAAATCAGAGGGAAGAAGAGAGAAACCGAAGAATAAAAAACAATAAAAGAGAAATTCAAAACTTAGCTGATATCAGCAAGAGAGGAAAGATGAAAAATGGGCATTATCAAAGGTGAGGAAAAGGAGCAGGGACTAGAAAGTATTTTCAGACAAATAGTGGACAAGAATTACCTGAATCTAAGGAATGAGCTGGAGCTTGGAATTTAAGAAGTCAACAGAACATCCAATTATCTCAACCTCAAAAGGCCTTCACAAGACATATTGTATTAAAATTACCAAAAAAACAATGACAAAGAATTCTCAGGGCAGCCAGGGAGAAGGAAACGGTAACTTATAAAGGAAAACCCATTAGATTATCCTCGAACTTATCAGCACAGACTTTAAAGCCAGAAAGAAATGAAATAAAATATTTAAACTATTAAGTAAAAGGAACTACCAGCCTAGAATAATGTATCCAGCTAAGCTCTCCTTTAGATATGAAGGAGAAATTAAGACCTTTCCAGACATACAAAAATTGAAGGAATTCTCCACCACGAGGCCTACACTATAGGAAATACTAAAAAGGGTCAGCTCACCTAAAACAAAATGACAAAAAAAAACAAAAAAAACAATTAGGAGTAGAGTGACTGTCAGGTAAATAGAAACAGAGAAGTGCAACCCTTACTATGAACAGGGCATTATAAGCTTAAATAATAAGAAAAGAATTGATATAGCAAGATAGTAATGAACGTTCAGCATACATAGAGATAAATTGAGATAACGATGACTGAAAAAGGGAAGATTCAGAGATACAAATTCGCAAAGCAGAATGGAGATAAGGCACATGCAGAAGACAATAGACACTGTATATATATATAACTATCTTTTTCATATTCATAATGGTAACCATACACCAAAGATTCAGAACTGAAGTATATAACATAAAACAAGAAGAACCAGAGGCAAAACCCACAAAAGCCAACCAAAATAAAGAAAACAGAAATATAAGGACAAGGAAGCAATGGAAACCCTGAGCTACCAGAAAGTAAAAGATAAAATGACTATAAGAAGACCTCATATTTCAACAATCACCCTAAATGTAAATGGACTGAATTCACCAATAAAAAGGTGAATTGCAGAATGGATCAAAAATATAAAACCCTACCATATGCTGCCTCCAGAAAACACAGCTCAGCTCCAAAGACAAATATAGACTCAAAGTGATAGGGTGGAAAATGATATTTCAAGCAAATTGCATTCAGAGAAAAGCAGGAGTCGTGGTACTAATATTGGACGAAATAGACTTGAAAATAAAAAAGGTAAAGAAAGATACTGAGGGACACTTCATAATGTTAAAGGGAATCATGCACCAAGAAGACATAACACTTATCAATATCTGTGCTCCCAATCAAGGAGCCCTGAAATATATGAAGCAATTACTAACAGAACTAAAGAGAGAAACAAACCAAAATGCTATTGTAGTAGGGGAACTAAATACCCCATAGTCAGATATGGACAGATTATCCAAACAGAAAATCAATAAGAAAATAACATCCTTAAATGACACATTAGACCAACTGAACATAATTGACATTTACAGAGCTTTCCATCCCAAAACGGCTGCTTATACATTCTTCTCTAGTGCACATGGAACATTCTCAAGAATCAACCACATACTGGGACACAGAAATAGCCTCAACAAATATCAGGGTTGAAATCATACCAACCATATTCTCTGATCATAATGCTTTAAAACTAGAGATCAACTGCAAAAAGAAATCAGGAAGAACCACAAATACATGGAGATTAAACAACATGCTACTGAAGAAAAACTGGGTCACGGAAGAAATAAAAAGAGAGATCAAGAAATACATAGAAATGAATGATAATGATAGTACAACATATCAAAACTTTTGGGACACTGCAAAAACAATCATAAGGGGAAAGTTCATATCAATACAGGCCTATCTCCAAAAATAAGAAAGAGCCCAAATAAACAACCTAATACTTCATCTTAAAAAACTAGAAAAGGAAGAACAAATGAAGTCTAATGTCAGCAGAATGAAAGCAATAATCAAAATTAGAGCAGAAATAAATGAAATTGAAAAAAAAACAACAGAAAAAAATAAATGCAACAAAGAGCTGGTTCTTTGAGAAGGTTAATAAAAATGACAATCCCCTGCCTAGACTCACTAAGGAAAAAAAGAGAAAGGACACAAATAAACAAAATCAGGAAGGAAAGAGGGGAAATTATGACAGACATTGCAGAAATACAAAAGATCATACAAGAATACTACGAAAAAGTATATAACACCAAATTTAATAACCTAGAAGAAATAGACCAGTACTTAGAAAAATATAATCTTCTTAAACTGAATCGAGAAGGACTGGAAAATCTAAATAGAACTATCAGCAACATGGAAATTGAAACAATCATCAAAAACCTATCAAAAAGTAAAAGTCCAGGACCAGATGGCTTCACCAGTAAATTCTACCAAACATTCAAAGAAGATTTAATACCTATTCTCCTTAATCTCTTCCAAAAAATTGAAGAGGAGGCAATAATTCCCAACTCATTTTATGAGGCTAATATTACTCTGATACCAAAACCTGGTAAAGATAACACACACACAAAAAAGAAAACTACAGACCAATATCTCTCATGAACACAGATGTAAAAATACTAAGTGAGAACTGGCGAATCGAATACAGAAACATATTAAAAAGATTATACGCCGTGATCAAGTGGACTTCATCTCAAAGGCGCAGGGATGGTTCGACATACACAAATCGATTAATGTGATACACCACATAAACAAATTAAAAAAATAAGAATCGTATGATCATATCAATAGATGCAGAAAAAGCATCTATCGACAAGATACAGCACCCATATGATCAAAACACTTAATAAAATTGGTATAGAAGGAAAGTACCTAAACATAGTAAAGGCCATATATGACAAACCCTCAACCAACATTATACTTAATGGTGAAAAACTAAAAACCTTTCCTCTAAGATGAGGAACAAGGCAAGGCTGTCCACTATTGCCACTGTTATTCAATATAGTATTGGACGTCCTAGTGAGTGCAATCAGGCAAGAGAAAGATATAAAAGGCATCCAAATAGGAAACGAAGAAGTCCAACTGTCACTATTTGAGGATGACCTGATTCTCTATAAAGAAAACCCTAAAGACTCCACAAGAACACTACTAGAAACAATAAGTAAATACAGTAGTGTTCCTATATGCTAATAATGAAGTGTCAGAAAAAGAATTGGAAAAAAATAATTCCTTTTGCAATTGCAACAGAAAGAATAAAATACTTTGGAAAAAGTTTAACAAAACATGTGAAGAACCTATATAATGAAAACTATAAGACCCTATTAAAAGAAATTGAGAAAGATAGAAAGAAATGGAAAGATATTCTGTGTTCTTGGATTAGAAGAATCAACATAGTTAAAATGACCTTATTACCTAAAGCATTATACAGATTTAATGCAATCCCCATCAAAATCCCATCGACATTTTTTAAAGAAATGGAACAAAAAATTATCAGATTTGTATGAAAGCACAAAAGACCTTGAATTGCCAAAGCCATTCTGAGAAAAAAAGAACGAGGCTGGAGGTATCACTCTGCCCGACTTCAAATTATACTACAAAGTGACAGTAATCAAAATGGTATGGTAATGGTGGCAAAACAGACACACGGACCAGTGGAACAGAATCGAGAGTCCAGAAGTAAACCCATATTTATATGGGCAAATAATTTTCAACAAAAAAGCCAAAAACATACAGCTTCTTCAATAAATGGTGCTGGAAAAACTGGAAAACCACCTGCCAAAGAATAAAACTAGACTGTTGTCTCTCACCACACACCAAAATTAACTCAAAATGGATTAAGGACCTAAATATAAGACCTGAAACAATAAAATGCATAGAAGAAAACATAGGAATTAACAAAAGGACCTTGGACTTCAAGAGGATTTTATTAATTTGACCTCAAAAGCAAGAGAAGTAAAAGGTAAAATAAATGAATAGGACTACATCAAACTAAAAAGCTTCTGCTCAGCAAAAGAAATCGTCAACAAGGTATACGATGGAAAAATATACTTGCAAGCAACGCCTCCGATGGGAAAATATACTTGCAAGCAATGCCTCTGATAAGGCCCTAATATCCAAAATATATAAAGAACTCATACATCTCAATAACAACAAAAAAGTAATGATCCAATCAAAAAGTAGGCAGAGGATCTGAACAGACACTTCTCCCTAGAAGACATACAAATGGCCAGCAAATATTTGAAAAGATGCTCAACATTGCTAGCTGTTACGGAAATGCAAATCAAAACTACAATGAGATACCATCTTAAACCTGTTAGAATGGCTATAATCAACAGGGCAAGTAATAACAAATGTTGGGGAGGATGTGGAGAAATAGGAACCCTCATACACTGCTGGTAGGACTGCAGATTGCCACTATAGAAAACAGTATGGAGGTTCCTCAAAAAACTAAGAATTGATCTACCATATGATCCAGCAATCCCTCTACTGGGTATTTACACCAAAGACTTGAAAACTCATATCCAAAAAGATATTTGCACACCGATGTTCATAGCAGCATTATTCACAGTGGCCAGGACATGGAAACAACCCAAGTGTCCTACGATAGATGATTAGCTAAAGAAGCTGTGGCACATATATACAATGGAATATTACTCAGCCATAAGAAGAGATGAAATACTGCCATTTGCAACAATATGAATAGACCTCAAGATAATCATGCTAAGCAAAATAAGCCAGACAGAAAGAGTTGAAAATCACATGATATCATTTATATGTGGGATATAAACCTAAAAACAACAAATGAGCAGGACAAACAAACAGAGACTTATGGACATGGACAATGGACTAGTGGACCAGAGGGGTGGGGGGAGGGCGAGGGGGAAAATAAAATATTAATAAGTAAATAAATAAATAAACAAACAAATAAATAAATAAAATAAAAAATAAAAGCTTTTAAGAGAAGTAAGTTCACAAATACCCATAATGAAAATAGTGAGATATACATATATACATATGTACATATATAAAATACTGTGGCAACTCAAAGGAAATCATGATCACATGTGATTTTAAAGATCAGGAAATTTTTATGGAATAGATGTCCTTTGAGATATAGTTAAAGGACGGATGAAATTTAAGAGGTAGAGACAACAGAAAGCTTCAGTTAGAGTAGCATAGATAAAGGCCTGATCTAAGGAAATTTGGTGTGAGTTATGGAAATGCATGGAGTTATTATTTAGCTGAAACATGGGAAACATATTGGGAAGAGGAGGCAAAAACTCGAAAAGTAGTTTGGGATATTATTCCAAAGGATAGTGGATACAAGTATTTATCGACTTAAATATGTAGATAATAGAAACCCACAGAAGGAAACACTATAATCATTTGAAGATATGATCTAGCAGCAATGCATATAGTAGGTTTGGATGGGAAAGAAACTATAGACAGGAAAATTAATAGTCTGTTGAAAGAAGTCAGAAAGTCTTGAATTAGATAGTCTCAGTGTTGTGGGTAGAGAATGTGAATAACTGGAAAGAGAGTCCTAGAGGGTCATACGTCTGATTAGAAATGAACATATAGGAGAAGGAGGATTCAAAGAGAAAAAAAGATTTCAATTCCATCAGAAGAAATGAGGACACGAATGAGATGCTGGATGGAAAAGGTATTTGGACTTGTTGAATTAAATATGCCAATCCAGGTTGAGTCAGTTATCTGGTAAGAAATGGATATCATGAAATCCTAGGATTTTAACCTGGGAGCATGCCTAGAAATCATCTGTACAAACCCTTCATTATATAGATAAGAAAAACTGAGGTCTGAGTACTTCTCAGTACCTTGCCCAAAATGATAAAACTTATAATCTAGGAAATCTGTTGATAGAGATCTAAGGAGTAAAAATTCAAGGTTGACTGGTCAAGCAAATATCCAGACTGAGCAAGAAGAGCAAAAAGAGGCTATATGACGACTCTCCTTCTTGTCAGTCAATGTGGGAAGTGTATAAATGCTGGTTATTGGCAACATGGTGTGCCAGCTGTGGGCTAACACCACGCTAAACACTGTGCAATGGCTCAAAAGATGCGCATAATAACAGACTATGTGCCCTGGGAAGCTCAGAGTTCTAATTGGGAGGGCAGGCCAACCCTGAGAGAATGGGCCTCAGTGAGGGGTTCCAACAGAGAGACCTGAAACTCTTGGGATTAGACAAGGAAGAATCATTCTAGGTTTCTAATCCAAAACAAAAGGGGAAAATTGGTTACATCATTCACAACAGCAAGATTTATAATTTTGTAAATTCTACCAAGTATGTTATTGTCAGAATTGGGAGTGACTTTCTTTGTTCAGGGTGGTTCAATGCTGTTTACTGAATCTACATTCGGGAAAGTTAGTGGTATTAAATATGTTCTGGGACTATCTACAAGTTTTCAAATTAACAAACTGGAATTAGTACAATAAATATCACATATTATCTGTTATCCTTAGGTTTTAAGGGCTTCTAAACTATTTTAATTAAAAATTGTATTTTTATGATGGAGTAGAAAAGGAGGATTAATTATAATTAAATTTTATTAATAGCTATGCATATGTTATTATTAAAATTTAAATATATTCCTTTGGGAGATTTGGCTGTGATACATGGGTTTAAATTTGTATTTATTATTGAAAAGTTTTAAATTACAAATGAAAACTATTTTGAGTAATGCAATAGAAGAAGCATCCTCGGAAGATTTGGGACACTTCCTAGAAAAACATTCAATTTTTTCATCTAGCCTCCTCTTACCCTCATTGTATTTGAAAGGACTAAGGAAGACAAGATAGATTTTTAAAAAATTCTCATCTGTGGCCATGTAGGCCCCTCTGTGCCTGTTGGTGATTATTTTGACCTATTTATATGCTAATGAAGAAGGTTTCTGTCGACTTTAATTTGGAAGTCTTGCTTTAATAACTGGGATTTTGCCTGCTTTAGCAGACAGCATGTTCTCATTCCCAAGATGGAACTTGCCGCCCTCGTAGGTCAGCCCCTCAGAGGTCCACATGGGAGGGCAGCAGGGAAAACACCTCACACAACATAACCGCTGTTAGGCAGAGTGTGGGAAGCCAAGTTTTCTCTCAGAAACAAAGCTGTTCAAAGCGCCCACATTTTAAGAGACACACAGATGGTGCCACTTAAGACCTGAATAGGGCATTCTTCACAGTTCCACAATGCATTTCTTTCAGAAGCAGCATTTTCAATCCTGCAGGTTATCAGAATGTCAGAAATATTTGGGCCACAAACACCTACAGAAAAAGAAAAACACATGCAGCGCAGTTCCTTGATCAAACATATTTTAAGGCACTTTTCTTTTTTCTGATACTGACTCATTTTCTGCATTGGGAAAAAAAAAATCCTCATGAAGGTTAGTGTCAAAATATCAAGGTAGGCCTGTGAAATAGAGAATCTCCACTATGAAACATCTTTGTCCTCGTGCAGAAGGATTCGTGGCTACAGAATAACGTGCAACATGCGATCACCTGGAGGAAAAGCAAAGAGAATAATTTTTTTCTACCAGCATAAAAGAAATCACAATGACATATGTCCAAAAAGTAGTCAGTTCAGTTTACCGAGCATTGATAAAGAACTTGGTGGTTTGGTTTTGGCTGTAGAACACTGATATTGATCTTCCTCCATTCAATATATCGATGAGTGGCTGGCTCACAAATTTATAATAAAATAAAAATTAATTGAATAAATTAATAAAATAAAAACATGTTTTAAAAAAGACTTTGTATTAAATTCTGGCTTAGACATGTACCTGATATAGAATGCTGGGAAATTTACATCTGTGAATATCAGATCCCTCATTGAAGTATTAATATCTATTGGACATGTCAAATGACATAAACCGAGTTTAAGAACTGAGGCCAAAAATCAATTTACTGCAAAGAAGGTAGTTCACAGAATCAGCTGAGGGTCTGGAGACCCATGTTGGGAAACAAGAAGAAATAAGGGGGTCCGGGCATGTGAGAACACACAATGAGACAAGGGGACTGCCTAGTAAGAGCCCCATCAGAATCACCACTGCCCCCAAGCACTGGACATTAAATGCTGCCACCACAATTAATTTCCACAGGTCCTTGATTCGCTGTGGATGTTTGGTCTAGAAGCCAAATTCCTGCCAGAAGCATCTGTTTGGTTACACTTAGATCAAATATCTCAGACCAGCTTCTGGAGAAGAAAGGTCTGGTCTTCTTAGCCACTTCAGAGGGAGGCCTAGACCAGCATTCCAACGAGAACCACACAAGGAGGATTTCTGAAACATAAACACACTGCATCTTTTTATAAGATTGCTTCAAGAATAAAAATTAGAAAACATCAGAATTTCATAGCACAATTTGCTTTAATATGAAGTAAAGAAAAAGTATTTATTAAGTAGCATCTATGTTGTCAAGAACAATTATACTTAGCAAATCAGTTGAAGGGAATGATTATATACACACACATACACACACACATATAAATGATATAAATCACAATTACATAATTTATTTATACATAAAATATATATTACATAATATAAATCTGTAGTTTGTTATTTGGATGACATTAAGGTTTTATCTTTTCTACTTTACTGGCAATAAAGTAGTCAATATGGTACTACCTGTCCATAGAGGTTAGGGACCTCCTAATGTAGAAAAGGCATGAATAGAAGTTAAGAAAGGCCAAGTGTGGAACAAAATAGAATATATATATTATATATGTATATATAATATATAATCTTTGTGGGTTCATATAATCCTATTTCATTTAATGGGTTAAAATTCCTTACCGTCATTTTGAGCAGAGACTTTTTTTTACATATTATATTATATTAAAATATAATTGTTTGTTGAGGTATAACAACTAGATTAATTATGGAGACATTGCCGTGTTTTAAATTAACAGACTAAAACAAGACAAATATGGGGTATGATCAAGAGACAATAAATAATGAATAAGACTGAAGAAGGGGGTGCTGGAAGTACCCATCTGCCTGGATCCCTTTCCCAGGGAGAAGAAGGCTCTGCATGTTGAGCCACCATATGCCAGCCATGAATACAGCTGTAAGCAGGATTTCAATGTGTGTCAGAACATACCTAGTGGCTCCAGGTGTGGTAAAGAGTAGCCTAAGCAGAGAAATGCAAAAATAACACTTCATGTGCACAGTTAGATGAAGAAGTAACACCTACCTTCAGCCAAGAGTTTTCAGTTGCTGGATGGACCATTTTGGGCACCTATTGGTGCCATTCAGGAAGCAGATAACTAGGACATTCTAAAATAGATGCTAATAAAAGCCAAGGATTGAATTCAAAATAATCCACTGGAGCAATCACTGAGAGACAGACAGGCCATTTCTCCCTGTCAAGAGTTTTAAGGAAACATAGGTGAGGCAAGAGTTATTTCTGACTGAGATGCCACCATGGACAGGAGAGCAGGAGAGGGAGAGCTAGATGTCCTGCCAGTGAGTGCTGGGTGGTTCCAAAACATGCACTAATCAGGACATACTTGGAGACTTTTAAACATTATTTGAATATGATATACATACAGGAAAATGCCCACATTATAAATTCATTGCTCAGTGAGTTTGCACAACTGAGCACAACTTTGTATCCAGCACCCAAACCAAGAAACAGAACATAATCAGCACCCTGAAAGCCCTTCTTGTGCCCCCTTCCAATTGCTACCTCTTTTCTCACTAAGAGGAACGTCTTACAGCCTGAGTGAATTTGCCCTTATTTACATTTTATAGAAATGGAGTCATAGAGTACATACTCTTTTGTGTTTGCCTTTTCTTGTTCAACATAATGTTTGTGAGATTTATCCATGCTGTTTGTGTCAATGTAGTTGCTTTATCTTCAATGCTGTGTAATAGCTTACTGTGTGAATATGCCACAATTTATCCATTCATTCTACTGTTGATGGATATTTAGGTAATTTTTAGTTTAGAGTATTATAAATAAAGCTGTCATGAACATTCTAGTATGTGTCTTTTGGTGAATATGTGTACATTTCTGCTTAGTGTCTATTGAAAAATAGAATTATTAGACCATAGCTATGCTTTAGTAGACACTGACAAACAGGGAATACAAATCTCTATTCTGACCTGCCCACACATACTTAAAACACAAAGGTTAATGATAACATTTATCAATAAATTTAGCTACATTCTTGGAAGTAAAAAAAGAATGGCATTAGGAAGTAGCATTACTTCACATAGATTATAATGACTTCACATAGATTATAATGAAAACATTGGGAAGCAAACATAAGAATATGATATAAGAAAACAAAGATGAAAAATTCTTACCTCATAAGAGGGATTTCCTTGAATTTGCAGACTTTGAAATCCTCATTTTTGTATCTCCATAAATCCTGATAGAGAAAATGAACTCATGAAATGTTTGCTGTTTGTAAAATGCTTTTTTAAAAAACCCATGATTTTTATTATGTCATTTAAATTTTTTAATGACTACACACACACAAACACAGATTTTGAAAGAGAGAGAGAAAGTGAGAGAGAGAAAGCCGAGGTTTAACAAAGAAAAGCAACTTATCTATGATGAAAGGAAATGAAAACTGGGAATTCAAATCTATTAGTACCTGCCATCAAAATTCTGCGAGTCAGTAATGATACTTGGCACACTGTTTCGTAGAAGAATAATTAATGAATTATAATCAAATGACTGTTTCATTTGCATCATATAACATTAAAATAGCAGTGAATTTTAAGAAATCAGGAAAATTTTACAAGGAACATTTGGAATTTTTCTCTGCCAGCCAAGGGATATGAAATATGGTGGATGTTATTCAAATTATATTCACTGACCATCTACTCTGTGCCCCAAATCATACTGAATGTTCTGATCAACAGAAAAGAGATCTTACGGCATTTTCCAAACCCAGAAGTGCTAACACACAAACCAACGTTTTTACAATTTGGCTATGAAAATAAACCAAAACCACTAAAGTTCCAAATGAAAGCACAAGAGTGGAAAATAAACAATTAATAAAACAAAAAAAGAGAACTTCGAGTATTTCACATGAGACAGCAAGTTCGGAGAGGTTTCAAGTTCGGAAGGTGAGACCCCTGTGGGCGGCATATATGAAAAAGGACTTACAAGGGAAGTAAAACTGGTTTTAGAGCTTGAAGAGCAGATGGAATGTGAGTAAGTATGTAGAAGTTGAAGAGCACATTTCAGCTAGAGTGACAATATGACCAAAAGTGGGGAGGTAAAGGTGCACGTGGCTCTTCAAAGGAACATGAATAGGACTCGTTTGGCTTGAGCAAAGGGTTGAGGCCAGTTTTATGCAGCAGTTACTTAATCCAAAGCCAAGGGAAGATGACAAACCTTGGAATGTGCGGCATTTTTATTACTATCAGGGTTTAGGGCTGAGGTAAGCCCAAGTTTCTATGAGAACTGTGGCAGCATTGCTGGCACACCTACCTTTGAAAACTGTCTTTAAATGTGAAAGTTCATCCCAGAAGCTGGAAGGCTGTCACTGGGGCTGGGTCACCCAGATCTATGACATGACAGACACGTAATCAGCCACTGATGGCATGCAGCTCTGGGAACTTGTTGTGTCCTTCAGGGCAGGATGTGCATGGAATAACAAGCATGAGATGTAGGTGTAAATATGGCAAGAGAGATTTAGCTGGGAAGATTATCCATCTGAGAAGGTAGGCCAAGGGCAGTCATAATATCCTTTAAGTGCATAAAAGGGTGTCATAAGTTTCGGAGGAAGAGCCATTTCAAGTAGGAGGAAAACTGAGCTAGATGAGAAATAGAAGGGGGCAGAGTACAAAACATTTAGTGGACTTAAAGATCCACCACCTGGGCAAAGCGTGATTATTCATTTTGCAAGAAAAGTTTCCTGAGCATTTAACAGAAGAGCCATTTCAAAGTTTAACCTTTCAAAAAGACTCCATCTTACATTTGAAATTAAAAGGAAAATATATAATACTATTTATTTACACATACTACTTAGAATAAACATTATTCTTAATGGCCAGAGTTGGGTAACTTAATGTTCTCGCACTGGAGGGATAAAACAATATTTCTCTATATTTTAATAGACTCCTCATGCTATAAGCCCCATATATAATCAGTGTTGCTCTTAGAACAAAGATTTTGGGAAGAATATGACTTAGAGTGTAAATAAGGAGAGAAACATTAACCATGGAATATGTGCTATGCTGAGCAAACACATGAGAGCTGACAAAATATACCTCCTTGAGACTGGTCACGTGAAGATATTTAAGTTTCAGTTTAGCGGGGTTCTTGGTGATTGCTTAACAACAGTATATGAATCATGACTTGCAGAAAGTTAATGTTGCTATTTTATTTGGAAAAAGTACTTTAACATTCCTAAGGGGAATTTAAATCTTAATATTGCCAAGTATAACCAACACTTTCCCAGACTTCTGTAGCCTACGGCTAAAAACAAGGACACGCTGATATTGACATCCCAGTGCTGTTGGCTCATCAGCCCCAGCTGGCCTTAGCGTCTTCGTCCTCTCAAATCTCCTTATGCTCTGTCCCCAAGGTCTCTCTCAGAAGGTCACAGGGACAAATCTATACCATAGATGCTTGCTGCCTCAAGCTTACTTCGGTGGCCACCTTAAATGTGCTAACATCTCCATGAAAACAGCTTTCCCGTTTGCATGCCATCTCCTTGGGCTGCAGAGGCCTATAAAACCATTGAAGTGCCAAATTAACTTGTTCCCTTAAACTTTCATGAGGCTGAAGAAAGAAAGCTCCCCAATTCTAGACTTCAAGTTAGCACTGTTTTGAGTCCAACTTTCATAATGTCTTTTGTGAAAAAGTTCCTCTTGCTTTCTTCCTTCAGAAAGCCCAAACGTCAGTCTTTGTGGTCGAAGTAGAAGACAAATACAAACCTCTGCATTTCCTGTTTCTGCCCCAGAGACTTGCACTCAAAACTTACTCTTTACCAATTCCCAACAGCACCATCTCCCAATTGTTTACATCGACTCATGCTGAAGGCTTAGAGTATTGTAGACAAGACCAAACTTTCTTTCCCAGTACAAAACTTTCTTTCCCAGTTTAGTTTTAGCCAAAATGCCCCTGCTACATGAGAATGTGTTCATCACAGTACCTAAGCCTTAACTATTTTCGAAGTATGCACAGTTTACAACAGAGCAGAAACAAATGTGCTTGCAGTCTATGATATTCCCCACCTAGGGATACATGTACATTATCCATGCTGAGAACAGAAGCCCATCCATGGACCTGATATGAGAACCTTCACAAGGTCTAGAATGGCAGGCCTGAGAACTCTGTCCTCCAAACATCTCAGCTGACTCAGGAAACTTGGCACTCATACCGACTCACTGATCATTTAGTATCTTGGGCAAGATGCCTAGTTGATCTTTTTAATGTAGTTAGATTAGGTACTTTTAGGTTGCTCCCAGTATCAATTTTCTTGGTCTAGAGGCTTTTTATAAAGCATTTTCCCCACTTTTAGCATTTTTACTTTGATAGTGCAGAAGAATCAAAATGCTTGTACTGAAAAGTGTTAAAAACAGAGTCACACAAAGATAAAGCATCAGAAAACAGAAACCTTGCCAGCATAAAGCTAGTGAAATGCCCTTGGTATCTAAGGGACAATCGCTTCTTTAAACATGAACAACAAGGTCCTGCCAGAAATTCAGCATCTGCATTTTTTGTGGTCCCCTTTCTCAGAGATTATTATCTTTGGATCTTCTTTGGGTGGGTGGTCCCTTGTGCATAGTGGAGACTGTTGATTCTGCTGTAGGACTTGACTTAAAATGGCCACAGGTTTGGTATTTTCAGTACTTGTTGCAAATTTCCATTCCTAAACACCTCTCTGTTTTACTTAATCTCCAAAAGGAAGTTTGGAGTCCTGACGGTAAATTTCTCTTTTAAATAGGAAATGGCTGGTGGTCCATTTGAGGAGAATTAAAGTACAATATCAAGGCAGCATTCTCTTTGTTGCAAAGAACAGGAAAGTTCTGGACCTTCTCTGAGGATACTAGTTCCTCTTAGTTGTGATACCATGAGAAGAATTTTAGATACCAATCTAAGCGAACTAAACTCCAGTTTCCCAAAAGTTAAAAGGCTTGGCTGCAGAACAAAATCCCATGCCCTTTTTTTTTTAATCTTACATGTACTCTCAGGATATCAGATAACTAAATTGTGAATGAGACAGAGTCGACTCACTCTAAAATAGAGGTTTACAAACTGCAGCTCCTGGCCCAGGTTGAAGCTGCTACCTGTTTTTGTCAATAAAGTTTTATTTGGAACACACCACATCCATTTGTTTAGGTATTGTCTGCAGTTAATTTCACAATCAACCAGAGTTGAGTAGTTTCAACAAAGACCGTGTATCTCACAAAGTCTAAATTATATACAATATGTCCCTTTACAGAAAAGTTTTGCAAACCCCTGTTTAAAACAATTTCATCTGAAGATTACTAGAAAACAATTCTGTAGTTTTGAAAACTCTAACCTCTGAACCACATTTAGTTATGTTTATTGTATTTAGAATAGTGTCACCTAAGCTGAGGCTCCTGGAATACCCTCTTAGTTCTGCAGAATGTTACTAGATTTAACAAAAGAAAAAGGGAATTGAGATCAAATAAATGTGGCAAATGCCAGAATAAGCCAAGCGACACAGATTTATTTTAGGTAGCCCTTTTCAGGTCATTTAATGTGCTAATACATATGACAAGCCTACGAAAGGGAGTTAGATTATATACTTGGCCTTAGCAAACCTTTTTTTATGGGGCATCTCATAGAGTTAATGTTCAAGAACATATTGTGGGGAAAATGACTTGTTTAGAGCTGGCAAATTTAATAATAGTATATCGGATCACACCATCTATGTGTCTTCAAGAATGTTTAACTTTAAGAAGAATAAGTTAGTTGACAGGAGAAAGGTAATTACTACAGGTTATACAATTCCCTTGGGTTTACATAAAATTTAACTCTTTGAGTAGGTTAGCTCCTCATCCAGAATACTTTAGCAACAATGTTATGCTGATGACATCATTATAATGACAGAACAGGGTAGAACTCCATGTACAAAACTTCCATTTAATGCAGCAAAATTCTCAGGCCCTTTCTTCACCCCCAAAATATTAGAAAAGCAAAAAGTCTATGAGACAAGTGTTCAAATCACAGTCCCCAGTGAACGCAGCTTACTTCTGACCTCCAGTGCTTAGTATGGGAAGGTTATGTGGGCGTCAAGAGGTCTAGAAAGCATTATGTGTCCTTTGGGGAACATTACAAGGAACAATGGAAAAGTTCCTGAATATCAGGAAATGTTTTCTCAAGATCAAGATATGTATTGGTATGTGGGCGAGATTCCAAAATACTCTATTGCTCGAAACGTTTCAAATTCGACTGCTAGCTGCCAGTGCCAGTTTTGTCAAAGGGCAATTTCAGTACTGTGGCACACAGTGTCCTAACTGCCTAACTAACTTAGTCTGCTGAAGTTAAGATTGTTTTTCCAAAGGGTTTTTACCACTAAACATATTTTTAAAATTCCCGCTGACATTGCCACCTACTTGTCTAAGAAACTTATTGATAATAAGCTAGGTAATTTGTTTACTGTAGTCAAGGACTACAGTAAACTAAATAACTAAAGAAATTACTCCACAGTCCAAAGTAGATTTGGCAACTCTAGTAAGTAACTTTCAGGTCAGGGAGAGATCTGCCTGGTTGCTTGCAGGAGACTGAGCCTTCATCAGGCTGATGCTTCTGCAGTCATCTAGGTCTAAGAAGGAAAGCCACCCTAGCTTAGCACTGGGCAGGGAGTAGAGTGGTTGAAAGGCAAGGCTGATCACAATTGATTTGAAATTGTGAGATTTCTCACTATGATACTTTGTAAACATTCGAAAACATGCACAGGGGGAAAGGCCTTACTCAGGGATCCTATGTCTAGTGTTCATTATATAATAGTCCTTGGTTGAATGCTATAAGGAGCCTTCCCTCTCAATGATTGGCACCCCACAGCCTTCCAGAATTGATAAACACTGTAACTTAGGACTTCAAAAACTAACAAGAGAGATTGTTTGGGAAGAACCAAAATAATGACATCGACAAATGAACCTTAGCCAGAACAGTTATAAATATTAATTGTAATAACGACCACTAATTCTTGAACCCCCAGCAGACTATTATTGACAGTACTTTCATTACATTATTAACCATAATAGTAACCTATAAAGTAAGGATGAAATGAATAAATCTATTCACACAGGAGGAAACAGAGTCTCAGAAGTTGGTTGTTTTGCCTTAGGCTATGTATGATTCAAATTGAAGTCTGTCTGCTCGAAGACCTAAATCCTGTTGCCTTTTTTTTATGAACTGAATCTTATTTAGTTCCCTCTCACTAAGAACTGCCTACTGTTCAGAAGCTCACAATCAAATCTTTGCTGAATAGAACATTCATTTAGTAAATATTTACCGAGGGCCTGCTGTATGTCAGGCCATGTGCTTCGTGCTGGCGGTTATAATATTGAACACAATAGACTTCAGTCATGTGAGGAGGGATCGATGCTTAAAAATAAATTCTTATAATATATATTATATCATATCATATCATATCATATCATATCATATCATATTATCTTAATTATATTATAGGGTACTAAGTGCTTCAAAAGAAATAAGCCAGGAATGAAGGACACAGAATGCCAGAAGGGAACGCCCCTGGAGAAGCTACCATCTGAGCAAAGACTTGCAGGAGATGAGAAAATGAGCACTGGGAATATCTAGGGGAAGAGTGATCTCGGCAGTGGGAACAGCAAAGACAAAGGTCCTGAGGTGCGAGCATGATTACCATATTTGATCCAGAACAAGGAAGGCAGAGTGGCTGGAGATGACAAGCAGAGAAAACAGCTGGGCAGTGCAGAAATGAGCCAGGCAATTAGTTTCCTTTCACACTGAAATGCATAGGCCCTTGGCTCCATTCTCTTTGGCCACCTCTCCACTACAGGTGAGTAACCTTTCACTCTTCTAAGCTATCCTTGCCTATCTGCTGGCACTACAGTTAATATGTCTCACATATATTTTTTCTTTTATTTTTTTCTGTCTTGGTTGCACGGATATCTTGCAACAGCCTGCACACAAATAATTCTAAGATTTTTATCATTGATCTCTCTCTCCCCTTCTCTCTTTTCCTATCTTTTCTCTTAGGACTCAACCATTTGTATTTGCGAAGGGGTTGGGTATTTAAATTCGGAAGGAAGTTCTAGGCTTTGTCAAAAAGAGATTAGTTTTCCGTGGTTCCGGTTCGATAAAGTCCCTCTGCTTCCATATCTCTGGAAAGGAATGGTACTTGCCATCCCCACCCCATCTTTGCTCACCTCAGAAACACAGTTTATTTTTAACTTAACCTTATAAATGTCAGCTGATTATTATTTCACAGTTATGATCTGGTAGTCAAACATAAGTCTCTATAATTAGCACATGAAAAAATAATAATTTCCCTTGGTAGCAGAAGCTATTCTTGCCCTTCCTATATCCTTCAGAACCATAGGCTAACTTCCAACTGCCAATATCTGCATCTCTGTGCCTAAGGGCATGGACTCCCAGATATGCAGAAGGCACTTCCAGCATATGCAGACACAGGGCAGGCTGGAGTCACCATACAATTCATTCCCTAAGGAGTGGCCCCCACATATCACACTCAGGAGTTGCTGTATTAATACACCAGGTTCATTGCCTCTTGGTAGAGATAAATTGAGATCAATTGGAGCATGTACCTGCAAGATTAAACTCATTCACTCAATGTGGTAAATGATTTAATACTTTATCCTTTATTGGCCTCTTTCTTTCCTGCTATCAATTCTTTGCTCCCTTACTGTTATATCCTACACCCTCCAAGTTAGTTACTTGTTTTTGAATTCTCTTCTTAGCTCTGGACAAATCCAAACTAAGGCAAAGTCCCACTAATATTTAGATTATATAAAAACATATATTACTTGAATAAAGACATTTAAAGACATTTTCATTTGTTGGGAGAGTTAACTACTACTTTTCATTACCTAAACTATTCATCTCCCAAATAAATAACTGAAATCTAACCATAAAAATAAATATGAATAAATTAGAATAAACCAAAGATGCTTGAATCTGGATATGCTGTATCTATTTAGGAAATGCTGGTCAGAATATATGTAAGTTAGATGAGTGCTCTTAACAATACTGGAAAATAGAGGTTTTGTTTGTTTGTTTTACAAACTGAATGATTACGGTCGAAGACAAAGCTATAAAGAGCAAAATACTGAAGAAAGAACAATTTGGAGCAGATAGACCTTGATGCTTTGCCTGGATCCTAAACATTCCAAATGGGTCATTCTGGGAAAATTTTCTAAGATTTCTGAGTAACTTAGGAAAGATACATTTCCTCATGCAGTGATTAAATCAGACAATGTACATTAAGTGCTTATTGGAGGCCTTGGTTATCTAGCAAGTTCTCAATAAATGTAGCATTCCTAAAAAGGTCAGGTGGGTTTTATCCAGGCACGCGAAAATTCCTGAATCATTTCCCAAACCATTCCACAACCACAACTTTCTTGATGTCACATAAATCGCTAATGATACTTATTCTAATCTGTGGTTACTCAGACTGTGAATGTGTTTCTACATACAGACAATTCACATTACTTAATGGTAGTAGAGAAGTACCCTAGTTAAGGTAAAGCATTTTATTATTCCCAAAGTAATTTACAGCTATGTTTCTCTTGTTCTCTACTCTAAACTCAATCAAAACCTTTGAAGCTGACCAAAATTTGTAGGCATTTTGTGATGGGACTAGAGGATATGGCCTCCATCAGAGATGGATTTAGAGATAAATTGGCAAGTAGTTTTCAGTGTCTGCATTCCCAGCAGTTGACTGAATCCCGATATGGAGTCCTGCTTCATGGGTTAAGCCATGCATGGCTTCTCCTTCGCTCTTTCTAGCACAGCCTCATCTCTAAGTAATTAGTTCCCATCTTAGTTTTATTCTATAGACAATTAAGGTTCTAGTAATTGGAAGAAAAACATTTAAAAGAGATTGATTTATTTTAATTCTATCAGGATTATGTAATGGTTAAGGTCATTTAATACAATGAAAATTTTGATCTGGTTTTAGCTTTAAACTTGAGAATATCAGATACCAAAACTATAAGCTTCTTAGGAACACACTGGATGACAAAACATGCTGATTATTTCTCGGATGCTTTCTGTGAGTATTAAACCTCATACATTGAAATTATGTGGAGCCTTCATGTTGGAAATTATAAAGTATCATGATAAGGGGCCTTTGCTGATTTATTTATACATTTGTGGTTTTTGGAACTTACCATTATTGGCTTTGGCTTTCTCTGTGGAGGTGACTGGGCTTAGCTTCTCTGCATATGGCTCTCATAAGCATGAGAGTGCAAGCCCAGTACACAATGGTCTCCAAGCTGAGGTGCCCCTGCTTTCACCCCCTCAACCCCCAGCTCACACAATGAATTGCTTCCTTCCTCTCTCAGGATGGCCCTGGATAACAAGTCAGACTCGCTTTCTTATTATCTGTACTGCCTTAAAAACCCTCTTCTAAAATACTTTTTACTCTTAAGTATTTACAAGTAAATATTCCCCTTTTACCCTCAACTAGAATTCTTTCCAAAGACCCTGAACTCTGTGTGAATGTATTAGTTTGTTACAGTTACCATAACAAAATACTATAAACTGGTGGTTGGGTGAGGGACTTAAACAAGAAAATTTATTTTCTCACAGATCTGGAGGCTGGAAATCCAAGATCAAGGTGCCATCAAGGTTGGTGTCATTCTGAGGCCTCCATCCTTGGCTTGTAGATGGCAGCCTTCTCATTGTCTCTGCACATGGTCTTAATTTTTTTTGTGCATTTCTTTGTGTGTCCTAATCTTCTCTTCTTATAAGAGTACTAGTCAAAGAGGATTCCATTTATGAGGATGATCACTTTGTAAGGTATATAAATGTCTAATCACTATCTTGTACACCTGAAACTAATATATTTTATGTCAATTATAACTGAAAAAATAAATTAAAAAAAATAAGGTCACTGGTCAGAAAAGGTGAGAGCCTACCCTAAGATCCTCATTTTACCTTAATTACCTTTTTAAAGAACCTATTGCCAAATACAGTTACATTCTGAAGTACTAAGGGTAAGGGCTACAAAATATGAATTCTGAGGGGACACAATTCAACCTATGACAGTAAAATTTTCATTTTTCATTTTATCAGCTTTATCAGTTGCTGCTACAATGTGAAAAGCTACATTTCTCAGAAAATTCATGGCAAAAAAAAAAAAAGAAGAAAGAAAAATCAGTAATTGTTGCTTATTTATATGAGTGCAGGAATTTATTTATTATTTTGAATTTTTTAACATTGCTTTCATTTACAAAATCCCATCTTTTATGAGTACTGCAGCACATAAAGGGCAGCACATAAAGAGAATCAGCGTGCAGGTTCTAGCTGGAATAATTTGAATTCCCCTATCTGTGTCAGTGACTTCCAGAATTCAGTAAGGGCTGCTGGTTGCAACTGACAGGATTTTGAGATGCTCACTCTATTTTAGTATTTACTACTAAGTGAAATTGTGAATTTTTTAAGACTCTTATTAATCCCTTTGAGACCTAACCTCTCATCTTTGGCTGGTTTTTCTTATGATTGGTCTGGATGGAAGAATCAGCACAGGAAACCAAGAATTAAATATGTTGAGCTCATCTGAAAAGCAGAAATCAGTGAATCCTTGTACATTTAACCTTCATTAAAAATATATGAACATTTTAGTTTGCCAAATAGATGACCAATTGATAAAGTCTAAAGACATCCTTAATCACATTTTTTTAATGTTCTTTAAAGAGATGTCCCAAATCTATTTTCTTATAAAGTACTTTATACTGAATTCTTTGCACTCAGTATATTGGGTTAGGTTTATCTAAACTCATCTGCATGTTAAGTTATTTATTCAACAATCTTCAAATGCTTTCCCAGCTCTAAAAGTGGTGGGTCTGATTTGGAGATTGCCAAAGATATTGGAAAGAGCTCCTGGGAAAGGTGGGAGTCTCAGAAGCTAGAAAGATGTTATAAGTTTTAAGAATATTGTTCATATATCATTTTAACATAAATTTTATTAAAGTCATGATTTGAATTCTAAGTATAATTCCACTTAACTTTTAAAAATGTAAATAGTGAATTATTTTGTTTGAAATAATCTCAATTCATATTTTTCAGGTCATAAGAAGTTTTTATTTTTAGAAGTTATGGCCAATGCAAAACATTTGAATTTTTTAATTAAAAAAATACATTATTTTTAAATCAAAACACTGCAGGAAGGCATAAAGTCATAAGTAACTGGTTTATTTTTCTTGCTGCCCTCCTCATCATTTCAACTTAAATCCTCTCAATTTCTTGCTCCAGATGAAATCACTGGTAATGATTTCTTCTATGCCACTACAGATATGTCCTATGAATATACATATATATCTTTTTAGGCAAATGAAAGTACACTTTGCATAGAGTGCTATGAGTTCCTTTATAAGCATAATTCTAAATATATTCTATATGCTTGCAAAGTTTATCTACTGTGTACATCTCTAGATGCATCAAATGGTACTCACATTTTGAATTTTGGAAACCAAAACTGTCCTCTCTATTCCACTACATACTTATTAGAATGATTAATATCCAGGAAAAAAAAAACTGTCAATATGAATTGCTGATGAGGATGCAAAGCCACTCTAGGAACTCTAATGCAATCCTGGTCGGAATGTAAAATAATACAGCCACTTTGGAAGACAATTTGGCAGTTTCTTACAAAGCTAAACAAAGTCTTACTATGAGATATGATTGTGTTGGGCATTTACTCAACAAATTTGAAAACATAAATTTATGTGCACGCAAAAACCTGCAAATGAAAAAACATGTGAATGTTTACAGCATCTTTATTTAATTTTTAATTAGCCCAAACTAGAAGCAACCAAGATGTCTTTTAATTGGTGGATAGATAAACAAACTGTGGTACAAAGGATAAAAATAAATGAGCTATCAAATCACAAAAAGATATAGGTGACTCTTAAATGTATATTACTAAGTAAAAGAAGCCAATCTAAAAAGGCTACCTACTGTATAATTCCAAATACATGACATTCTCAAAAAAGCAAAACTTCAAAAGAATATAAAAATTCAAAATAATTACAAACAATTTATGTAGGTTTTCTGTCAAGGAAGTGAAACATAACTCCCAACTCTTTAAGTGTGAGCTGACCATAGTGACTTCTTCCCAAAGAGAACAGGATGAGAATGGTGAGAAAGAGAGTGATTTTATAGTGAAGTAACATCACAGATCAACATCAATAGTGACAGCTTATGTTCCTAGTATGTAACCTTGATATGTATGATATGTTGAAAAAGGCACTTTGCCTCTACAATCTTCCTTCTATGGCTGGTCTGATCATGAGAGAAACATCAGACAAATTCCATTTGAAGAACGTTCTACCAAATACTCTTCAAAACTCTTAAAGCCTTTAAAAACATAATGATGTTTTGGTCAAGGATGGATTGCATATATGATGATGGTCCCATAAGATAATAATGGAGCTGAAAAGTCTCCTAGTGCTGTCATGGCACAATACATTATTCATGTGTCTGCAATGACGCGGGTATAAATAAACCTACTGAACTACCTGTCCTATAAAAGTATAGCAATACAATTATGTATTATTATCATAATACTTGACAATGATAACAAAGGACTATGTTACTGGTTATATATTTACTGCACCATACTTTTTACCATCATTTTAGAATGTACTCTTTTTACTTATTAAAAAAGAACAGATTGCTATAAACCAGTATGGTATGTTACATGAGGCAGCAGCTTCATATGCCTCATGTTTATTTCTTGATCGCATAATTTTCTCTTGTGCTTGATTTAATCTCATGTTGTTTCGTACAGTAACATACTGTACAAGTTTGTAGCCTAGGAGCAATAGGTTATACCACATAGTCTAGATGTGAAATAGGCTATACCATCTAGGTTTGTGTAAGTGCATCCTGTGATGTCATACAATGACGAAATTCACTAACTACACATTTCTCAGAACATATCCCCATTGTTAAGTAGTAAATGACAGTAAAATAGCCATTGATGAGATTTGTCAGGAGGATAATACCTAATCTATAGAATGCCCTTTGTATGATATCCCTAGCCAAAGGATTACTTGTAGTAAATAAACACTGGATCTACAGATTTTGAAGCATGTCCCTGAAAAAATGCCATACAAACAAATCAGCTTTCTGGACTATAAAATGGAGATGTTTCATAGCTTAAACATTCTCTGCTATGTGAATTAAGCCAACAAACCTCACTTAGTGAATCTTTTATTATTTTGGGCTACATGTTCATGTCCAGTGTCAGAAGGAAGGCCCCAGAGAACCATATGGGATGTTTCATTGTTCTCTCTACTTCATCTAGAGTTTGTATGATTACCTGTATCCTTGAAATTATTAGTAAAGCCTGATACTGGATAAAATCTCTGATTTGTGTGAGTCTGATTGACAATCTAATCCTGTAGTTTAGCTCAATATCCATCGTATTAAACCTTCCAAATGTTCTTTGTCTATAAATCCCCTCTCTCACATCCTGATTTCCTTTCCAGGTCTTCTGTCCTGCTATAAAACATAATGAATTCATTTCAATCTTGCCATAAAGAAACAGACTAATTCACCAAAAAATGAGGCTCTATAGTATGAATTCAGTAAATAACCAATTTGCTAAACTGACCTAATTGACCTAATTCACCTTACTTTTAGGAACATTTAAAAATATTATGTTATTGACTGTACTGAATAAATATTGTTCCCCTCTTGAATATTCAAGAATGTTCTATATAATTTAAAATATATTTATTATGAAAAAGAATATGCCGGAATTCAAGAGAGAATTAAAGCACTTAATGTTAGTTAACTTTTAATAAATTAAACATTTTTTAAAATAATGGTATAATATTCATGTACCTAACTATACAAGGAAAATATTCATAATTACCAAAACAGATCATTAGAAAATTGGAATATTTGGTCAATTAAGTGAATTTGTATTTTGAAAATTGATCCCTTAGTGAAGTGATTCACAAGAAATTTCATTTTCAGCAAAACAGTCATTAGGTATATTGATTAGCTATAATTCTGGGACATTTGCTTTGCCCTGAGTTTCATAATTGCTATTGTGAGAGTCTTATGGTGAAAAATCATTTCTTATTAATCAACAGTCAAAGACTTACTTTCATTTGATACTTGAGAATTTTAGAAATAATTGCAACTGCTGAAAGTTCATGGCATATTGTGACTTATACTTGAAGCTTTAACCGAAAGTGTATAAACATTGTTTGCAATATTGTAGAACTTAGCTGTATAACCCATATTCTAAAATTTTAAATTATTATATGTAAAATTTTTTAAATTCTAAATTTAATGATATGTGGGTCCTTTACATTCAATAGCTCATTTAAATCTGACAACAATTCTATCATAAAGGAAGAGCTGCAAATTATTTTTAGGTTAAAAATGAGAAAATTGACATTAGTGAGTTTAAATGATTTTCCCAAGGCTCTTATCAGTGATAGCATAAGTCCAGCTTTCTGGAGAATTTCTCATGATTCATAAACCTTTATATTATTTATTATTATAAATAACATTATACGAAACCATTCGTTATAATTCATTTTAATCAAGAATTAAAATATTTTGCTATTGTAGAAGTATTATACATACAGAAATTCTGTAAAGCTTATGTACAATAAATAATAAAATGAACTCATATGTCCCCATAGCTAAACTTTAGAATAATAAGATCATATATACTTTTGAAACTCCCTGTGTGATACTCTAATTACATTCCTTTAATTTCCCTAACAAATATCTTGACTTTGAGTTTATTCTTATTTTTAATTATATTTTACCATTTGTTTAGTGTTACTATTTTCTAAATTTATATGAAAAGATTTATACTGTGTGTATTCTTCTATGACTTGTTTTTTTACGCAAGTATAAGCCTCTGAGATTCATCCATGTTAATGTTTCACTGCAGTATAGTTTTCTCTGAAATACCATCATTCGCATTTATCTCTTTTTATCGTTAATATGTATTGCAGTTGTTTTCAGTTTGGGATTAAAAAATATTTGTTTGCTTGTTTGCTTTTCTATCATGAACTATGAAAATTCTTATCCATGTGGTGGTGTACACAGGTACAAGAATTTCTACTAGGATTTTTAGAGTGTCATTTGAAGAATATGCTCAGAGTTCTCACTAAAGACCATAGAAAGTAACAACATTTATAAATGTGATAAAATAAATTCTTAGATTATATATATATAAACAGATACTAGACAAGAGGATTGTAACAAAGAGATGCATTAATGTTCGAACAAGTATCTCATCTGACTTTTTTGCACTCGTCAGTGATACTTGGCGTATAATGAAAAATGAATGTGACGCACTGATAGATAGTGTGTATATATTAATGCATGTGTGCATGTCCTTCTTTACTAGTATTTATGCTTCTTCATCTCTTCTTCTTGATGAAGACCCTATAGTGTTTTCTTGTAATTTTTTAGTATGCTGAATTGTTTGAAATAAAACCTGCATTCCAGATTTTATTTTCAATAACAAAATATGAACAAAAGTCTTTTTTCCCAAAAGCAAAGTACATTTTTGGTTAATTTTTAAAAAAATGGAATGATAAGGAGCTAATCTGTCAATGCCATAAAAATTGAGGCTTGTAGCTATTTCTGTCATGGAAGAGTAATGATCAATATAAACTCATCCCACTTGAGAAATAAATAATTTTTTATTTCATTTTTTCCAATGGAATCTCTGATCCACCAATACATACATATTTCTTGGTCCACATAATTTCTATAATTGGAACAAAAGATCCAAATATATTTTATTTAAAGAATTATTATTACTATGGTGGGTTTTGGTATTATAATTTCTAACACCCATAGCACTTTTCAACAGATTGGTCTATGAAATAAATTATAAATATGCACAAAATGGCCCCTAACAAAATAATGAAGCAAACTCATGACAGCTAGCCCTCTGAGTGTTATCAAAATACAAGACTTATGTTATGAGATGTCCAAGGGCACTGTAATCCCATGAAGTAGAAAAATTATGAATTGCTACAAATATATAATATCTGTAATATTTCTTTTTCAAAAAGATATTTAAATATTTATGTATTCTGATTTTTTAAAAGAGTACAAACATGACAAGAACATTTGTCTTTGTTGTCTGAACACTTTAGTGAAGGTTCTAGTGGAACAACGTTTTATCTGTCTTTCCAAAGAAAGGTAATTTATAACATATAAATAATTCATGCCATATTATGGGAATTTTTAGTAATTCTTATGTATAGAGAATTGCATATGAGATCTATTTCTTAACTCCAAGGAACTTCCAGTGAGGTGGGAAAATGTGTCAGGTACACATAGAACACATTAAAATATAACAGATAATAAAACTAATAGATGAAATACATCCCTCTGAGGAGATTTTTTTAAAAACTTGAAATATGAAATGTTTACATTTCAAAACCACCAGGTAGAAAGATAGAAAGATTTACCAGAGTAAGCTTCTCAAACAGCATGCAAATTACTTGTTGCTGCATATAATTTTTCCTTCCCTTCATTAATTTTTTTCCTAGTCAGAGGATGAGATTTGGAAATCCTAGCGAAAGATACCTTTAGAGAGGTAGAAGATCTCGGGGTTCCCATATAAAAGGAAGGCCACCAAAACTTGCTGGAAGTCAGTATTTATCTATAGTTAAACTATGCCACTGACTTTTTAAAGTAGGTAAATAATAAGCTTACTAATTTTTAAACAACTCCCATCTAAAGTAATCATGGTAGTGTTGTGGAATAAGAACTGGATAGGAGGCAAAAAGCAAACATTTTATTCCTTGCATTTGTACTCATGACTGGCTCTATGACAAATGTATCTTTCTTGCTTTGTCAACTAAATTGGAATTAAAATACCTACCTAGTATGATAGTTATAAATGTTAAGGAAAGATTTGTGAGTACAAATGCTTTATATAATGCCTGAAATAAAATGTATACTCAATAACAAATAATATATAATGATCATGTTTGAAGAATCTTTAATAAATATTTATTTCCTTTGGCCCAAAAAGTTTACTTCTGGGGATATTTTCTAAGAATATAATCCTAAAAGCTGAAACAATTTTATATACAAAGATGTTTACTGAAGCCTTATATCTATTAACAAAATTTTAGAAACAACCACAAGGCCCCAAAATAGAGAAATTATATTGTAAACTCTAGTGCATTCACTTGCTGTACTATTACACAGTCTTTAAAAATGATGTTTACAAGATACTTATTAATATTATAATATTAATTTATAGCATATTAAAAAAGAGTGGTATCAAAAGCTGTATATATAATATAACCATAAATATATGAACCAAGTAAAGATTATGTTCTGAAAAAAAAAAAAAAAACTAGGGATGAACACTCCAAAGTATAGCAGAAATTGCTTTTGTGTGATGAGGCTATGAATCATTTTTATTTTTCTTCCACATGTCTGTATTTTCCAAATGCTCTGTTTCAGTTATTAATTAGTTTTATAATGAAAGAAGAAATGTTGTCATTATAATGAAAGAAGAAATAATGAAAGATAAAATGTGTTTTATCTTCCCCCCAAATTGACAAGTTTCTTGAGGGCAAGAACTGTGTAATTTACTCCTTTGAATCACAACATGCTGTTATGTCTAAATTAAGTGCCCACTAAAAATTTTCCAAGTGGCCAATGACTGATAGCTTTTTCCTTCTCAATTCAAGTACTTTCTAGGACATCAAAAGGGGGAAAAAAAATGTGACTGAATCTGCTTCGTTTCTAAATCTCATCCAAAAGAGTTCATAAACGTACCAAAATATGAGGCTAAAAATGAAGCTGTTATAAACTGTTTTGAAAGGGAAATATTAAAAAAGAGTCAGTTTTTTTCCATTTTTAATTCTTTAATGTCACCACATATTTGACCTCTTTTACCCCATCTACCTCTACCTTCCTCCCACCCCCCCATAAAAGAGTCAGTTTGCTAAAGCTGTGTAATATAACATGTACGAGATTTGGCACCAACTCATACTCTGATAGCACCAGACTCCCAAGAGGAAACCATTTCTTGTCTTTTCCTCACTCAAAAAAATAAATATCATCTCCTACAGAGGAACTAAAAGATGAGGCAAAAAAGATTTGGTTGAGTATTTTGACTGAAAACGCTATCCAACATCATGGTTGATAGCAATACATGGTCTCAGAGCCTCCTCTACTCTGTCCCATCTGTCAAAATGGCACCATGCCTAACCGCCAGATGGTGTACTGACTACACAGGGACAGAGGCGCCTAAAAGATGGCTTTAGTAGACATCGTTAATAACACTCCCTTAGGCCTCCCACCTCGGTAACAACGCATCCATGTTGGCGGCCCTGTCATATCTCACACTGCTTTCAAAATTCCTAGAAATAAGTGTTTCCAAGTACTTACTAAGTCACTTCCTTGAGTTGCCTAGTGGTTTCTGACCTTACGAAAGCTGGGGAAAAAATACCAAAGCGGTAGAAGGAAAGGCTGAGAGTACCCAAACACTTGAAGTGGCCAACACCTAGCTTGTGCCGAGGGCCGTTAGGATCATATGATGTGTCAAATTCTATTATGTAAGGGTGGAATGTGTAGATGCTGCTTGTGAAATTTAACCAGTTTCAATGAGAAGAGAGTAGCTCTGTTACATGGAAGAACCAGTTTATAAAATCCACTCAACATAAAGAAAAATTAGCTCTAGTGATTTAAAAAAACAAAAATAAAAATAAGCTTCTTTCTCACGTTGTCAATGGAAGAAAACAGAATTCCAAAATGCATTTATTAATGGCTTAAATATTTCTTAAAACTATTGCAGTAAATAAACAAGAATGGGCATATCAAAGGATAATTTTCAAAAAATTAAAGACAAGTTTTTTATACGAAAGATGTATCACTGATGATTATTAACTCATTAATTATGTGACCGGTATGATGGTAAAGCTGGTTCAAAAAATATTTGAGGAACTAGTTACACAGACGTTTAAAAACATGAAAATTAGTTGTATCTAGGTAAGATACAAAGCTTGTTCAGGTCCAATAGGACATTAAGACCACAATCTTTGGGGTGATCTTTTCTATAGAAAAAAAGAATCTCTAAGTAACATTTAAGTTCAAAGCTATATTCTCCGGGAGGATCAAATAATCAAAGGATGGACCTGTTAACAAAATGTTCCAGTTCTAAGTATGTCATTGAAAAAAAATATCTTGTACTCTCTTTTGTCTTATTTCCAAGTTTAGGATAATTTTTCTTACCTCTTATGGCCATATCAGGATAGAATCACAGTAATTTCATTTAGCTACAATAGAGATGACGTGGGTTTCTACTCTTCTGGGTTGTAGTCAATTTGCTTTTATAGGCAGTTAATCTCTTTTCCTATGGTGGTGCTCATCCCCTGATAGTCACATCACAAGGAATTCACTTGTATTTCATTCTGAATCCTTTTACTCTAGCTTTTTCAACGACTTATTCTTATCTCAAATGTTTAGCTAGCCTCATTACACATATTCTACCAAGGTAGTATAAATATTTTCTTTATATAATTTGTATAAAAATATTTCAACATAAAATAAAATAGATATTTGCTGACTCATTCTGATCATACATTCCTCTTTGATCAAATGGATTTGAAGGAGTCTTAAGCTCTGTGGTTGTTACATAAAATTCAGGGCTATTAAATATCTTCTCTCCACATTCTCAAATGTGTGTGTGTGTATGCACACACACACACATACACACACATACACATATATGATACACACATATATATAAGTATATAGTGTCATATACTTATTTAGACACTAATTCTAAGATTCTGGCTTTTCAAGTTTGTGAGTTCAATCATTCATTTGTTCCACCTTATGTACAGGGAAAACATTTGAAGACCTCCAGTGGATGCCCGAAAACATGAATAGTACAGAACCCTAGGTATACTATGTTTTTCCCTATAAATACATAACTATGGTAAAGTTTAATTTATAAATCAGGCACAGTAAGAGATTCATAAAAATAATAATGAAATAGAATTATTGTAACAATATTCTACAATAAAAGTTGTGAATGTGGTCTCTTTCTCTTTAGTAATTTTTATATTTTCCTGTCCAAACCTATTCCTGAATCTGTGTAACTATCCTTCATTTGCAGTAAATGCCTTAGTGTCACTCGTTTCAAGAGATTCCTTGCTGAAGTCTTTGTATAAGCTTGATGCTTTCTCGTGCAACCCATTGCTAGTTAGACCATGTTTTCTGTTCATGTCTTCTACCCACAAATTTAATGCCCACCCATCTTAACTAAGCATTTATCATTCACTGTGGCCATAACTTTTGCAGTCAAAGTGCTAATGCAAAACTAGCATGAATTTCTTTTTCCTTCCAAACAATTTCATGAATAGAAGATTTGTTCTCAGAACCTCAGCATACAATATTTTTCTTTCTTAATTAACTTGAGAACTTTCACTTTTTTACTTAAAGGAAGCACTTCAAGTCTTCTCTTTGGCATATCCTAATTGCCAGCATCACTACTCTTGTACTTTGTGGCCATTACTAAGTAAAATAAGGTTACTTATTAACCCTTTTTTGGGACAAGCACTGTGATTCCACAACGGTCAATCCAATAATGAAGAAACCTACTAGGTGAGTAACAGGAGGGTAGTGTATACAATGTGAATACACTGAACAAAGGAATGATTCACATCCTGGGTAGGATGGAGAGAGATAGTGAGAGATTTCATCATACTACTCAGAAGAGCAATTACTTAAAACTTATCCATTGTTTATTTCTGGAATTTTGCATGTAATATATTCAGACTGCAGTTGACTGCATGTAATTGAAACTTTGAAAATAAAAACTGCAGATACAGGGAACTACTGTAATATTCTTTTCATACTAGATTTCGGGCTCAGTACTGTAAATATAATTTTTAAAATAAGAGTAGACATCAGGCCTCCCTCATGGAGCTTATAGACATCGAAAGACATTGAAAACAAATGTATCTGTTTATCTATCTATCTATCTATAATATGAAAAAAATTACAGGGTGCTATGAAAATGCAAATCAGGGAAAATAACCTATTCAACACCAGAAAAGTTTTTCCTGAGGCAATGACAAGAAAGCTAAGAAACAAAGAATAAGTAAGATTTATTCAGGATCTCACGGGCATGATGAAATAACATTAGAAATAATTAGATAAGGTTCTTATATCAGAAACCAAAGGCTCTGTCTTCCATCGTATTCAAGAGGACAGTGATGCCTGTGTATCTTTGTTTTCTGTTGTTAATAATGGAAACTCAGCTCAAACTTATTTAAGAAAGAGAGGAATTTATTGCCTCATATAATAGAACATGGTTTCAGATGTGACTTATTCTAAGGATCAAATAATTTCTCTCTTTCTTAATTTTAAGGCATTGCCTATTTGGTATTGGCTCCATTATCTAACCCCACATAGTTGCAAGACAGTAGCTTATAGCCCCTAGAGCACTATTCTTCTAGGTCTTAATTCAGCAAAAATGACCTACCACCATCATTAGATCTGAGATTCAAATCTGACTAGCTCAGGTCACTTAGCCAATCCTGAAATAGTATCATGAAATATCGAAAAATAAAAAAGTATATAATATTAATGCTTAGCCACATCTCTAAAATGCTATTAATCTTACCTTTTTTTGTATAACTGCATACTTTGCTTCTTCAAATGACAATTCTGTAATATTTTCTACAGAGAAAATAGAAAGCTAATTCAACGTTTTCTCTAACATGGCTGATACTTCTTTATAATTTATAGATTTGAAATGTATCTTTGCTATGTGATTTATTAGTAATATTATGTTAACTTTTAGTATTGTTGTCAAATATGTAGAAAATTCTTAAGGTTATGCCTACGTCATTTACAATCAAAAATTGATCCTTACTGTCAATTCCCAAATCCCATTCTGATAGCTTTCTGTTGTTTTAACCTGGGTTTCTTTGAACACAGAGCCTGAGTTAAAGTCTTGTCTGTAGGTATTTCAATTAGCAAATAATATCTGAGGGTAAAAGTAAGAGAAAGGAAAAGTAAAAGGGAAAGAACAGTAGAGCAATTGTATTGGACAGCGCTGCAAGGGACCATTCAGACCCTTTAGGGAGCATTATTAGATGAGTCTCTGAATTGTCCTTTGAGAGAAGAAAGGGGAGCACATTTACATTTTGGATGCCATCTTCCACTGGTCAAGAGTGATCCTTGGACATTACCATCACATTGCATAAGGTGTTAGAACATGCCTGAGTGCCAGGTGAATTCCCACAGGTATCTCATATCACTGTGTTGGAGAAGCCCCGAGGCAGGAAGTGATAGGTTAGTACACTGTGTAGGTCCAAGATATTTTGTTAGATTATACCTGTGCAAAGCCGATCAAAGCAGGTGCAGAACTGGTTGGGGCAACAATAGCTAGAGACAAAGTAGAGTTGAGAGCATTCAAAGGAATCACACAACCTCATGTATTTTGAGAGAAAAGTTACTTAGCTTAAAGTTTATAAAATTTCTAATTTGGGGGTTATGAAAAGGCAGACAATGTGCGTATATGTTTATATTTAAATATATATCGATTCCAAGAATACTTTTCATTCACAAAAAGCAATCTTATAAAATGTTTTGCCCATATTTCTTTGATGCATTTCTGTACTATTGCTTTTTGTCACGTGAGGAAAGTTAGACTCTATCTGTCTTCACATAATATCATCTTAAATAAATCATTAAAAGATAAATACACAAATAAAGACTTTGAAGAAAAAAATTATAAATAGAATTTAGCTAGCTATCTCCATGTCTATATTTTTATTGATCTCCTGACAGCAATATTCCATTGAAAACTCCAATTATCTAAATTGGAAATGTTAATGCAATACCCTAAGCACTTTCCTTTTGTGTGTTTCTTCTAAGTCTTCTAAATTTAAAATAAAAGAAAATGTAATCATTCCAACTGGGTTAAGGTTTTTCTTAAGCCTAAATGAACAATAAATTCCTAGTTGGAGAAGGTGATTTCCTGTCCTTGACTTATTTCTCAGCTGTTATAATCATTTGTAAAACAGATTAAGAAACACCTCTGACATTCTCCTGTGGCTTTGAGATTGCTATGTAGCTATTCATCCTCTCTACAGAAATTGAATGAATGAATTACTAGCATTTGATAAAAAAAAAATTTAAAAAAAATCTTCACATGAAAGAAAGCTGGGAAATAGTTAAAGAGAGCAGCGGACTATAATCTAGTTAGTAAATAATAATGCAAACCACAGCTCAGTGCAAGTGAAAAAGAGAACAAATAGGTTGGCCTGATGAGATTTCATAAACTTTTTGGCATCAAACAGCTGGGAAAATTACCTTGCCTATTTAACCAGCTAAAAAATGTCCTGTTAAGAAAAGCAAAAAAAACAAAACAACAAAAAAAAAACAGAAACTTTCCATAGGGAATTCTACTATTCTACTAGGTTTATTTGTTGTACAATTTTTGCTTCACCCTGCTTTTGTACACCAGAGAACCAGGTAAGTTTACCTAATTTACCTTTGTAAATTTTATGTACAAAGTAGGTATGAAACCAAGCCCTTCTTATAAACCATAGATATTTTTCTGAACCTGTCCAGGAATATAAGTTAATACATTTGTCCTTTCAAAAAATATTTTAATTGAACAAGTAATTCATGTTAATTTGAAAAATAGGAAAAAAAAAGCATGAGAAAAAATACTATTTGCTTATATACTTAACACCAAGAGAGAACCACTTGACATTCTGATAATCTTCCAAATAGCTGTAATGCTTTTACATCCACATAAAACTTACAAACACAACACACACTCATATATGTATATATGAAAATCCCCAAATAGATAATATTGTAGCTACTGTTCTATACTTTGCTTATATGCTCCGAAAATCTTTTTTTATCAGTAAACAATCTATATATTTACTATGTATACCCTGACATTTGAAACAACATGGATGGATTTGGCAGACATTATATTAAGTGGAATAAGTCAGATAAAGACAAATACTTTCTGATCTCACTTGTATGTGACATCTAAAAATTAATAAAATAAAATAAAAAACAATAAAAATCTTATAGAAAAAGAGATCAGATTTGTGGTTACCGGAGATGAGGGGTGGGGAAATTGAATGAAAAAGTACAAATTTCCAATTGTAAGATAAATAAGTACCAGGGATGTCATGCACAACATGATGTCTACAGTTAATGTTGTGTGGTATATTTAAAGTTGTTGAGAGAGTAGATTCTAAGAGTTCTCATTTAAAAACAAACAAAAAAGCAAATAAAAAATGTTATTTAAAACCTACATGAGATGATGATGTTAACTAACCATATTGTGGTAATCATTTCACAATATATGTAAGTCAGGTCATTATGCCGTACATCTTAAACTTGTAAGTGCTACATGTCAATTATATCTCGATAAAACTGAAAGGAATTAGTTTTGATAAAGCGATGAATTAAGAATATTAACAAAAGTGTCGATTTACTTGACTTTTTAATGTGAAGACTTGTATAAAAATATATAACCCTGTGCAGGTTAGTACTTAATAAACACATTTTAAGGCAAATGTTCCACAGAGATTGTTATTATGTTCTTCAAAATATAACCTGTTATCCCTAAAAACCAACCAACAAATAAAAAAAAAGCATCTTGTTGCCTATAATTTGAGAATAGTGAGAACTATTTCTTTGAACCCTTTTTTTACCTTTCAAGAAACTCCTCTATTCTTCCTATAATGTACGTTTGCATTACCTTTTATTTATATTCTTTCCTTAGTTTTAACAAATAATGCCATGTTTTCTGTGGTTTCCTTAAGCTAGGCAGGGTTAGCAGTAAAAATGATTTATCAGTAAGGCTTCTCTAGTGCTCATGAAGAATTCCTACTGAGACGTCTCCTTGTTCTCCAATCTTGACCCAAAATTCTGTCATTCTATTCTATGCTTTTAGTTACTGTGACTCCTTTCAGGAAAGCATGCAGCCCAATCCAAGAGCTTTAAAGTATATGTCATTTCCTAGCATTCCAGTTTTAGTCTCTGTAGTGTCACTGATCAGACAGATATAGTATAAAATCTATGATTTACATTGGCTATTTTTTTTTCATTGAAACTGAATGCTTTTTATTTAGTTTTTGTTCTTTTTCTCGTTTTTAAGTGAGAGAGAAGAGTTGTGGAGGAACTGGTTATTCATCAATCCAAGTTTTCTTGCCAGGAGGACAGCTAGATGACATTTATCATATTCCCTTGCATTTAAATGCGGTCATGCAACTGAGTCTTAGACAGTAAGATGTAAGTGAAAGTGAGGGTCACCACTTCCAGGACTAGCCTAGAAAATCTCCTACATATCATCCTCCGTGCTATTTCTAATTCTGCGGCAATGTGAGAAGCTGTGTTTTAAAGACAGTGAAGCCAAATGATGGAAGGAAACTGGGTCCCTGTATCACTCCTGGCAGGAAAGCCACCCACCAATCAGAAACATCCATTTTGTTTATGTGACTCTGAAGCACATTTCTATTCTGTTAAATCACTGAGGAATTGTAGCTTATCTAGCAGCTAGCATTATCTTAATAACACAGGACTAGAATAAAAGTGAGAAAGAAAAAAACCTTTAGAATTATTAAGAACTAGACAAGATTTTTTAAGAAAATCTAATTTTTGAGAAACAAAAAGATACAAGCCAAAGATTGCAATCTCAAAAGCATGCAGATTCTAGGCAGATAATGTAACAGAGTAACAAAAGGCAGAATAAGTGAAAATATTGATTACCACACACATAATAAAGATTTTTATGTTTTAATTAATCTATCCTACATAAACATACAAGATAATTCAACCATGGATTTTAAAATTATGTTTCAAATTAAAATTTTTTAAAATTGAAATTGAAAGTAGACTTATTACTGAATTTTTCTTTCTTCATTGTCATTACATTGATTTTTTTACCTGGAAACCACACTTTTTCTTCTGCACCAAAATATTCATTCAGATCTGATATTCAAGTTATGATATGTAGTAAATAATTCATCCTTAAAAATGTTAACTGAGAATAATATTTATTTTTATTCTGTTTCATAATGTAAAACAGCTGTTCACAAAGATATATACTTTGAACATGGAAAGAAGCCATCAATGGTCCTTTTTATGTTTAGGGTATTTCAGAAACCTGGTATTCTAACAGATTCAGATTCAGTTTTTAGTACCATTTTGCCCTTCAGTTCAGCAATTTCCTGGTGTATTTCTTCATTTATACTATCAGCGCTGACTGAGAAAGAAACTAATCAATTTTACTTCATTTTCATAAGGTCTACAACTATATAACTTTCTTTGAAATTCAATTTTCATCTTCACAATGTTGGAAATGTAATCCAGCAAATTATTTTCATTTCTTGCAACTGATTTCAGCATAGAAAAATGGGCCACATTTTTCTTTGCCAAATGAATTTCCCAAAGACAAGTGTGGTGGGAAAAATGGTGGCTCCAAAGATATCATGCCTGAATCTCTGGAAACTGTAAATATTTACCCTACTTGGGGAAAAAAATATCTTTGCAGTTATGATTAAGTTAAGAGTCTTGATGGGGAAATTATTTTAGATTATCTGGGTGGACCGTAAATGCCATCACCAATGTCCCTATGAGAGATACAGAAAGAGACTAAATGCACAGAAGAGGAGGAGGCACTGTGACCATGGAGACAGAGATTGGAGCGATGCAGCTACAAACTGAAGATGGCCAATTGCCACCAGCAGTTGGAAGAGGTAAAGAACAGATTCTTAACTTGAGCTTCCTGAGAAAACATAGCTTTGCTGACACCTTGGTTTCAGCTCAATAAAACTGATTTTAGAATTCTGATCTCCAGAACTGCCAGAGAATATATTTCTTTTTTAAGTCACCAACTTTGTGGTAATTTGTTACAGCAGCCATGGGAAACTAATACAACATACTTTCACTAGACATGAATGAGAAAATCAAATTATAAACATTCCCTTACATGAAAATAGTCATAGATTTTTATTAGGTCATTATTTAAACCTGCAAAGAAAGTTTAAATCTATTCTTCTATTGAGGAATAGAGCCAAGAATTTTATTCAGAAGACATAAACAAATTATTTTATTCATTATAACCTAGCTTCAATGTAGTGCAGCAATCTACTACATTGTGCATCCAGTTCAAGGATGAGTCCAGATACGGGAATGATTTCAGTTTACAGTGTTATTTGTTATATTCATTATGTATCCTATTGTCAACTTTTTAGCATGAATAATGCTAAATATAGCAATAAATAGTGAAATTTTTAAATTGAAGTTTCTCATTCCTACCAAGTATGCCACTTTGGGTATAAGTTTTCTAAGAAGTTTGATGTCAACTTCAGCCATCTCAGGAATATTCTTTGTAGATAAGCTTATTGATTTTGTTAAAACAACATTAAATTTTTCAACACAAAAAAATGAATACTTTTCTGAAATTTTGTCTATCCTAGTCTAATGTCCACAATTTTTTGGTCAAATCAAAATTTTCATCAAGACTCTTGAGGTAGTTAATTTAGTGGTATTTTTTAATCTGTGTTTTCACCAGAAAATGCTCAAAATAATTCACATTTTCTTCTTTAACTTTTTTCTATAATTCCTAAACCATAGCTTAAACATTCTAAACAATAGTGTTTTACTTCTATTTACAAATGTGAACACTTGCTCCTCTTTGAGAAACATAATTCTTACTGCGTTCAATGGAAATTTTTTTAATAAGCATGCCATTGTGAAAACCTTTTAATTTGGGGGTAATTTTATCATCCAAAACATTCCAGAAATAAACCTTGTGACACACTGAAACATTAATACCATTTTTTAGTTAATTATTTTTACTTCATTAAAATTTTAATTGGCTTTTTTTTCTAATTTTCTCCCTAGTTCACTTTATGGTTTGTTTTATAAAGATGATTTAAGTTATAGTTTTCTGGCACAAATAGTTCTTTTTTGCATATGATACGTGAAGGCACATTCTTCACGTTCATAGAAAAAAAACATACACATATATCTATCTATAAGAGGATATGTTCTTATAGATGGTTCCTGTCTTCCTGACTAATGGATTCTCAGGACCGGGCTGCTAGATTAAAATGTATGTGTATTTTATTTTGATAGATGGAGCCAGGGACCTTCCAACTCTGTTTAACAATCCATATTTTCATAATCAACTGTTGAAAACACCTTCTCTTAACATCTTCAGTAACAATAGGTATCTTAACTCTTAAAAATTGCTACCAGTATAATAGACGCAAAACTATAGCTAGTTATTTTAATTTGCATTGTCCAAGATACTCCAAGTTGGAGAATTTTGTATATGTTTTTGCATTTATTTAAGAAATATATATTGAGAACCTACTATATCTTTATGTACTGTTCTACAACAGGAATACATGAGCAAACAAAACAGGCAAAAAATTCATCCTTGCTCTTGTCAAGTTTACATTCTACTGCTTACATTCTAGCTATCTCAGTAGCATACGTAAGCACTTATGCTAAATGCCTAGTCACATTATTTGCCCATTTTTTATTAGCTTGCACAACATTTTCCAGTTAATTATTAAAAGTTTTTACATATTATTTATTTATATAAATTTTTAATTTGCTATCTATGTTACAATTTTTTGGCTAAACTTACTATTTTTCTATTGTCTTCATTTATGGCAATCTATTTCTCACAAAATTTTTAGATTCCTACATAGTTAAAATATCTATAGATATTGTTATAGCTTCCCAATGCCCTAACTTGGTTGAGAAGTTTTCCCCAAATTCTAATTTGTCATGTAGTCACCTACATTTTCTTGAATTTTTTAATAGATTTTTTTATATCTCTTTCAAAAAAAAAAAAAGACAATTGTTTATTTAAAAATAAACATACACACCCTTCCCTTATTTTCTCTTATGCAATTGAAAGCTTTTTTGTTACATGTTACTTCTAATATATACTGGGATGTCATGTTATTCCTAATAAATAATCTATAACATGCACAAATAGCATCATAATTTTATATTTTGATTCAACATTAATCAAATACAACTACTTTTTCTGCACTTTCTTAGTTATTTCAGGCAATTATCTTTCCATTTGAACTTTAAGAACATTATATTCAACTAAAACAGTATTAAAATTCTAACTGACATTAAATAGATATATTGATTTTATATTTACTTTGTTATATTATTTCAGTTTCTTTTCTAAAAATAAGACATACATTCTCATTTTTTCTGATCTTGTTTTATACATTTCAGTAGGGTGTAACAGTTTTTTACATATAGGTCTTATTTTTTCTTGCTAAGTTTTTCCTATGTATTTAAGGGACATTGCTTGTTAAGTGGAATTTCCCCATTGCCATTTTAAAGGCTTATTGTTATTCAGCAGCCTAGGTCTGTGAGTATGTGGAAAAAAGGAACTTACATACTCTGCTGGAAGAAAGGTATATCGTCAAACAGTTTAATTTAGTCAATTATCCTTACTCACCGATTCTGTATTAGAGAATTTGCCTATTCACTAAAATGTATTTGTAACCCCAAATCAATATTAGTGGTAATTTCACAGTCATTTGTGGACATACACAGAACAGTAAAATATTTGAATCACCCAATGTACATGCATTCTCAGCTGAGAGAGAATAAGGTGATGTTCTGTCTTCTTTTTTCAGCTCTCTCATCACAAGCAAGTGTCCTTTTTGCAGTATACTTAATATCGTGTTTTTCACAATTTCATGGCCCCCCTTGGGTGATTTTGCTGTTTAACATGGCCCCCCAAGATAGTGCTGAAGTGCTGCCTAGTGTTCCTAAGTGCAAAAAGGCTGTGATGAGCCTCACTGAAAAAACATGTCAGCTAAGCTTGCTTCAGACATGAGTTATGGTGCTGTTGAGTTCAATATTAATGAATCAACAATATATATTAAATAAAGTGTCTTTAAACAGAAACACATGTAAAATAAGATTACGTATTGACTGGTTGATGAAAATGTTATGACCACTGTCTCATGGAAACCTAACCCTGTATTTCCTCCAGGAAAAATGGTTTAATATTTGCTAAATCAGTGTTCACAGGGATTTATAGAACATAACTAACACAAATAACAAGAATTTACTGTATTTCCTCATCCCTATATACATTATCATTTCATTGGCAATCTGCAAGAGAAGCTAAACTTATCTGATGTCCTATTTCCTTATTTATAACAAAACATCATTTTCCAAGGATAGTGCGTGCTTCTTTCCATTACTTTCTACAAAACCAGCACCTTATATTCTGAAAATTCAGACATCCTGACATCTGGCTTTCATTTTTGAAGGTGAGATAGGCACCTTTAACGAGGTGAGACAAGAAAGAAGAATCAAAGGAACAAGGGGCTTCACAGATAACAGGACAGTCACTACTCCCAGGACAGTCTTGGGCTCTGTGGTCTGATTCTGAGCAGTGGAAAGGTGCTCTTATTTCTAATCCTTGGCTTCTTTTTCTTCTACACCTCACTGGAGCTCAAACTTCTAGTCCTCATTGCACTATTCTCTGTAAGACCATTCCATGACTCTGACTTTCCATATTCGAAATCAAAGAGAATGACTTGGAAGGGGAGGTAGTGAGATTTTTGAATCATCAGTTGGAATCAGAACACGAAAACAAAAACCCATTGCCAACATGAAAATAATGAAAATAATGATAACAACTAACACATACTGAGTTTTTCCTTTGTGCCCACTACTGCGTTAATGGACTATTTTATATGGACTATTTTATTTATTTCTCATATTAACTCTAAGAGGCAGGTACTGAGATTATTCAAATTTTAGATGGGAGAAAATTGAGGTTAAGTGAATGTTCGAGGTCAGATAACTAGGAAGTGACAGGGCTTGGATTTGATACTGGTCAGTTTAATATCAGAGTATTCTCTTAAACCACTCTAGTCTGCTTCCTCCCAGGGGATACAAATTTCTGAATCAAACCTAAAAGTTGAAACTCTCTTAAAAGAATTACTCATCTGAGGCCTAGTGCAGCAGAGCTGAGCAAAGCATAAAAGAACAGAACTCAACTACTTTCTTGCTTCCTCATGTCACATGGGTGTGAACTTCTTTTTCTTTTTTTTTTGGCAGGTATCTAACTTAATGAACTTCTTTTATTATATAAACAGAGACTGGAATTATTTTCCTCAGTTTCAGAAATCTATCAAGTGGGTGAAATTGAACCACATGTGTTTCATCATATGGGAGTAATTTGGAGATGACTGGACATGCAGTCAAGGTGGGCTAGGGGTGGGGAAAGCTAGTGTTTTACTAAGATTGCATTTGCTGGTCATAAACATGGGACCAGAGAAAGGATCAAGCCTCCCACTAGTCACTTGATTTCTATTTTCCCTAATCTTAACTCCTTGGAGCATCTCAGTATTCATGCTGGTCACATTTCTGCCCAGATTTACTCTTCCTCTTCCTTTGGAGTTTTGGGACAGTCTCATACATATGCCTAGCAGAAACCTCCTAACTTACCTGAACAAGACTATCGTAGAGATGGCCATTTTGGGGTCATCTTGGATGTCACCTAGAGAGCAGGACATCTTCTCAAGGTGGGGTGTTAAGCACATCTGAGAGTGAACAAGTATGCTGTTGGTCTTACACAAAGGCATGGCCTATGAAGTAATTTGGAAGAAAAATATCAAGTTAAATATAATAAAATTAGTAATTGTTTTCAGTTATTTAGGACATGGTTCTGTAACATGTAATTCTATATACAAGTTCATGTTCTCTTATGATGTGTAATGCTACACATCTAGTACAAACACACACACACACCATATCACCATATAAGTTTATAACAATATATTTACTAAAACCTCATATTTGTAGGAACGAATGATTACTGACTTCTTAATTCAACTAGATATTGAAAACAGATTGGATAGGTTGACCACAAGATATTCGTCTCTTCTAGGTAAGATATTATTAAGATAGTTATAAACCATTTTTTTTAAAGAGAGTCTGGTAGATGAGACTAGTCGTAGTATGTTTGATGTTTTGAGGGTAAGATAAATAGAAAAGAGTCAATGAAAGACAAATGGAAACTGTACTTTACCCAAAGGGAAATACTCTGTAAAAGTGCTTTTTGTCTGACATGGGTTTTTGGTGGTGCTAGAGCTTTGACTCTACTAATTGAGGAGACTGCACCTGGCCAGACTGGAAGGGTTCTATAAAGCAGCACCTCTAGTGAATTTTTAACACAGGGATCTTCGAGAACACGATGAAGTGTTTGTTGAAAGGAGCTCGAGTCAAGTTATGAACTAAGAGCTGTTTGTGTTTTATGTGAGCTAGATAGAGACACATTGGCACCTCAGACAGTGATACTTTGGTTCTATTTCAAACATATATTTTAAAAATATTTGTTCAATATTTATTTAAAGTCAAAGCCTAAAGGCAGAGTAGGGAAGGAAAACCACTGGTGGTAACTTCTTTGTTATCCGTGCATTTATCTCTGGCTCTAAATTTATATATCTCATTTGCAAAACTAGAGAACACTCTTCGAGCATTTATTATTGCTCAGGCATGCTCGTAGGTGTGTCTCACCTACACAGAAAAGCTCTGAGAGCGTTATTCAAGAATTACTGCCAATAATTACAGAAGTTTCTCTAGAGTGAGTTACATTTCTAGAAATTTTGCTCACATACAAGTACCTGATCTTCTCTTGTGAGATCTCTGACCAGCTCTCCACTTTATTACTCACTAAGGCAATCACAATCATCACGACTAAAAATACCATTCAGTGCACTGGCACTAATCAGCACGCACTCCTCCGTGGATAAGGGGAGGGGATCGTGTGAGAACATTCAAGTCCCATGTTACCTTGTTTCTCTGGTTGCTAATTCTCTTCTGTGAGATCTGCAGTTTTTCATTTTGTGTTTTCACATTCCGGGTCCCCAGGTGATAATATTTATATAATACTTAATCTTCGCATCTGCAAGTGCTCAAAACTCACGTTAAGTGCTCTCTTCTGGAAGACGTCATTTCTTTCCATTATACTTATACAAAATATGGACTTTCTGGGTATTTTTGTTGATCTTTGAGAAAGTTTTGGTCATTCTACTTGATTTAGCAGATATTTTTCTTACTTCTCTCCACTAGCCGTGTTCTTTCTCCTCTGTGCTGTTGATAGAAGAGCTGTTTGGAATCATTCCTCTTTTTTTTATTTCTTGAGGTCAGATTTATTCTGTGCCACTATACATTTTTAGTAAGCATCATTATGCCCCACTAGCTAATTAATAGTACAATGATGCTACTATGTAATTATGTTATATCCAATACTGTCTTGGTACGCATAACCACATACCTATAAAAGGCTTTCCTAAGGCAACTTTCTGTGAACACAGTGACAAAAAGCTTCAGCCTAGAGGAAGGTCAAGATTTTTTTTTTTTTCTGATTTTGAGTATAATTGCAACAGACACTCCTGAAACAGAAATCATAGGTTTTGAAATTTCTTCATATCAAGTTTCCTTTTCTATATATCATGCTCTCAGTGAATTCCCTTGGCTGTTAGAGAACTACATTGGTATCTCATTTTTATGAAAAGCATCTAAAGGCAAGTGACTGACTTGTTAAGCAGAAAAATGTAACTCTGAATTTGAGGTCTCAACAGGCCATCCCTTGCAAAATTTAGGGAAGCTGAATTTGACCATACTTTAGTTCACAACCCCTACTGGGGAGTTATGATGGGTTGCAGATATCAGCTGAATCTTGGGAACAGACTTTTGGTCACTTCAGTAAATTTCTGAGACTTCTCCTTATTTTACAGAAGAACTCAGCAAAGTAGCAAATTGTGTAAAATAATGTGTTCTGTAGACTCCAAAGCCACTAGGCTGGGAGCTATGGAATGAGAAAAGATAGGAAAAAAAAAAAAAAAGGAAAGCGCAGAGACTCACATTTACTGAGTTTCTTCTCTATGTGTTAAACTTGAAAGAAGTCTTTAATGATTACAGAAATCGCCTCAATTAATTTGAATTTCATTAAGAGAAAATTGTTTAAACCAAACTGATTCAAGTACTTTTAACCAATGAAGAAACTTTCCCCAACAAAACTATTATCTCAAACTTTGTGAACAACAATGGGTTAGCTATATCAAATTAACAGTTTTCTATATAATTTATGTGCTAATTTAAATTTCAATTTCACTGTCAATCCCATCTGTTATTGCTTCAATCCTGAATTAATGAGGCAAGTCAGAACTAGAAAATGTCAGATCATCTGAGAGTATCATTCTTTCGTAAGGTCACATAAAATCAAAGAGGACTTTTGTCATAATTCAACAATCCATCCCATTTTATAGAGTCATAACATGTTAGAGCTGGAATGTTTGTAAAATATCATCAAATCCAGATTGAAGGGTAAGAAAACTGAGGTCCAAAGAGGTAAAGCGATCCATCAAATTTTTGTTGCCATTGTTCTTTGTCCGTTGTTTCTAGCTTTACGAGGTCTAGACGTAACCTTTAATTCATCTGAATGCCACATTCTCCTACTCTTCACAGGCAGATTTAAGGACTCCCCACCTTTGAAATGCTCCTGCTGCAGTGAAGGACTTGAGTTGCTGCACTTCCTTTTCTTAACACTTACAGAGTCCATTTACTCAGGCCTTGCGACATGCCAGCCACCGTGTTATTCTTTGTATATGCATTACCACATTTAATCTACATATAGATAGGAAAACTGAGGCTTTGAGAGTTGGTTACTTGCCCAAAGTAGCCTGGCCATTAAGGAGTTCAGAGACTTGGGGACTGTGCTTTTAGCCACTGTGCTGTGTTGCCTGTGGATCTGATCATCTCTGCTCTGCTAACCTGGACTAGAAGCGTCAGCACTTGCCTCTGAGCTCACAGCTCCGCCTTCCTCCAGTATCCTCATTTTATTAGAGAGGTTCCTGCCAAAAGCCTCTGACCCAAAATCCCCTCTAGAGGCCCAAGAAGTAAGATTCATTGTTTCTTTTGACTGCCCTTCTGAATTTTTGCCCAATAAATATGTCTCACTTCTCAGCAAGAATTCGGACTTGGCATATTTTGCCTGTCTGCCTTCCCGAACTCTACAGCCTGAAGACTGGTACAATGCTGCCCTGACCAGGGTCCGGGCAGAGCTGCTGGCTGGGAGCATTCACTTATCGATGATTCAGGAAGCAAAGGAAGCACTGCAGAAAATGGGAACCCAGATGGACAGGAGCCGGCCCATCAGTACTGTGCGTGTCAATCTGAATAGCTCGGACTCCCAGATGATGGGGAACTGCTGAAGATTTGTCACCAGGGCAGTGATAGGCCTGAGTCTGTTTATCAGAGACAGAAAGTTCTCTCTAGGAGTATAGAGAAAAGTTGGAGGAAGATGAGGCTAAATGACCTCTCTCTCTTGCTTTGTCTTTCTGAGTCTCTCACATTCTTCAGAGTAGAATTCAAGTTCATTTTCTGAACAGAAGTCTCCTCTGCTACAGGGTCCACAGTGGTCTCTCCCTGCTCTGAACCCCTCAAACACCAAGGACTCATGTGACTCATTTGTAAATTAACAATATGCTGTGGTGTGATGACCCATGCCTTTTTTTTACTACCTATCTCATAGATGACAATTTAAATATATACACAATATTTGTATAACATAAATTTATATAATATAAAGTAGTTTGATAAGTTTAATATATTCATGTAACCACCACCACAATAAATATAGAATATTTTCAAAAAGTTCTGTCATGCCTCCTTGAAATCAATCTCTCTTCACCCCTAGCCACAAGCAACAATTAGTTTTATGTCTAACTTTAAAACTCTGTCTCTTTCACACAAATGGAATCATATATCATGAAGTCTTTTGTGTCTGGCTTCTTTGATTCATCCTAATACTTTTGTGATTTATCCATGTTATTTTATCTATCTATAATCCCTTCGCATTACTGAATAATCTTTCATAGTGTAAATGAACCATAATTTTTTAATCCATTCACCAATTGATAACTATCTGAGTTCTTCTGAGGTTTTTCAAACTACTAATAAAGCTACTATGAACATTTACATACTGGTCTTTGTATAATATGTTTTCCTTTCCTTTAGGTAAATATCTATAAGTGGGATTCCTGGACTACACAGTATGAGTATATTTAACTTTATCAAAAACTGCCAAACTGTTTTCCAAGTGGTTGTACATTTTATAATCTCACCAGCCATGTAAGAGTGTTTCAGTTACTCTGCATCCTTGACAGCACTTGGCAGTTCCAATCTGCTTAATTTTAGCCAATCAAGAGTATGTGAAATAGCAACTCACTTTAGTTTTATTTTGTATTTCCTTAATGAACAATAATTTTAGAACTTTTCATGAGGTTATTGATATTCTTATATCTTCTTCTATGAAGCCAAATCTTTCACACATTTTAATTACATCATCTTCATATTATTGAGTTGTGAATTTTAAAAAATTTGTCTTGTACTAATATTATTAAATATGTCTTTGCAAATATTTTCTCCTGATCTGGTGACTTGTCTTTTCAACTTTTTTACAATGACTTTCAAAGATCAGAAATTTTAATTTTAATAAAGTCCAATTTATATTTTTTCTTTAGTAGTTCATACTTTTGTTGCTAAGAGATGTTTGCCTAACCCAAGGTCACAAAGATTTTCTCCTGTGTTTTCTTCAGAAAGTTTTCTAGTTTTAGTTCTTATATTAAGGTCTATGATACATTTTTAGTTTATTTTTATGTATGGTATTAGGAAGAAGAGGGATTTATTATTTTGTATATAAATACTTTATTATTTCAAGACCATTTTTTGGAAAGACTATTATTCTTTTACCAATTGAATTACCCTGGAATTTCTGTCCCACGTTAACCGACTACATATTTTTTTCTCTATTTCTGGACTTTTCATTCTGTTACATTGATCTATATGTCTCTTTATGCTAATATTGTCTCACATTTATCTTTTATTTAATGCTTGGACTGTTTTGTTTCTTGTTTGTTTGCTTTTTGTTGTTTTATTGTTGTTATTTTATCACATTTCTGTGCAGAAAGGGGATAATACAGCAGGTCTGACAGTGCTAGCCTTTAGAAAAACCTGCTTGCAAGGTTGGCACTTGGCAGGCATCTGGGAATTTAGATCAAGAATGTTCCCACAATTTCTAATTCATAAGAGTGATTCACCATGCCTAAACTATGTGAACAGTATCATTATGCCGAACACCTGATTTCCCTCTGGAAGTCTAAAATTTTGGTATGTGCTAGGCTGACAGTGCCTACTTGACCATTCCCTAGTGAAAATCTTGAGTACCAAGTCTCCAATGAGCTTTCCTGGTAGACACAGTCAATCCATGATGCATAACAAAAGATAAAGTTTTAAAAGTTTACAGAATTTACTGGAGAAATTTTCATCTAATGACCTATCATAACTCAACAAATATGAAAAAAAAAGACACTTGTTAAGAATAAATATTGATTTTAAGATAGAAATCACAAATTTGGCTCAAAAGCAATTTTTAAGTTAAATGCAAGAGAATTTTGCGTTCCAAATCTGCTGCACCAACTGGCATAGAGTTTATTTAAAAAATAGTTTTGTGTCTGAGTAGTAGTTCTAGACTGGATTTTCCTGGAAAGATTTCTCGGCATCTTCTATGCATTCCGAATTACTACAGATGTTCTTATTTACTTTTAAGTTGGCAAATGTTTCCTATCTTGTAGGATTTCATAAAAATGCTTAAATTTTTAAAAAATAATCTGTACATTAGATAAGTATGGCTGCATTAAAAATAATTGGAATTAAGCTAAGTTTTTAACTGTTTGTACCTAAATATTAATATAAGTTCTCATAGATATATCGAGTCTAAGCTACAGAACATCTTTACATAAGGTCAGTAAAGATGTGTTGCATTCAAAATTTATTTTTTCATGAAGCAGAAGGAAATTCCTTTTAGTGCATAGCTAATAATCAATACCCTGGAAACATGAGTAAAATTGAAACTACATTTTTGAAAGCCAAGCTATTTTATTAAATTATTTTATAGCACAGTTAAGTCATCACCTCAAAAAACTAAATCATCAATAATACTGTCTGCATTAGTTTTCCTGAAAGCTACTCATTTTTTTTCCTTTAGTGTCCGCTTGTTCTTCTCTGTAAACTACTCAGCTATAAAACCAGTGTGTTGAGGACTTTTGAGTTGTAAAATGATGAGTCTTTCTTACTTTTTCAAATAAATAAAATGATAATCACTTTGTCTAAGTCTTTAAAATTTTTCAATATACAGTTCTGAATCTGAGCACCCTGCCTTCCCATTTGTAGACTCTATAAATAAGACACTAAGGGCTGTGCAGGATTTTTCAGTATCCAGAGTCGCTGAGCTTTGGATGCCTAACAAATTAGGTCAAATGTCGTTAAACTCTAGCAAATCTGTGTACTAATGGTCCTGCTGAGAGGATTGAAATTCCAGCGGGGAGAAGGTTGTTTCATTTCAGTTTTAAAGGTTCTCCCTCCTAGACTCTGTTTCATTTGAATGAGCTCGTTGACACAGGAGCCCATCACACGCATAAAATTGTCTTTTGGCAGATTATTCTCTACCTTAGGAAGTGCAGAGAAAAAATATGACAGAAGGGAAGGGTAATAAGGCTGTTAAGACAGAGAAACAGAGAAACTATTTCGGCTTCATTGAGTAGCAGTTTCTTCATCAGGGAGTTCAGAACTGACCTCAAAGGAAAGGTGGTTGACTTCCTTTTAGGTTGGAACATCCTGACCAGGGTGAGATATTCAAAAGAGTGAATCTACTGTGGCTGTTGTGATGTTGCTGTGGGTTTTAATAAATTAGTAGTGTGTAGTTTTATTAACTAATGTTGGGTTATTAGTTGTTTGAGTTTTGGGGAAGCAGCTTTTTCTTTTAAATCAAAATAGAAATAGTTTTATTTTTTTCTGATTATTAAAGTAATCCATACTTCCTATAAAAAATTCAGTTTAAACAAGAAACCAAAATAAGTAAACAAATAAATAAATAAAATTTCCTATAATCTCATTACCAAAAAATAAGCATTGAAAACAGAAGCACTATATTTTTTTTTCATTTTTTTGTGCATGCACACACATGTTTAGAAATAGAACAGCACATATGTTTAGAAAAAATAGGACAGGATTATACATAATTTTTCATTAAATTAGTAATATAATATGGCTTTATTTCTATATTAAATATATTTAATTTATATACAATGCATCATAATTTATGTAACTCAATCTCCCAGTGATATGCATTTATTATTTCTAATTTTTAACTAAACAATGTCACAATGAGCATGCTTTGCGTACCATTTCCGTTATTTCTTTAGAAGAAATTTTTAGGAGTGGAATTCCTGGGTCAAATGGTATGCGCATTTTTAAGACTATCGATAAATGTTGCCAAATTGTTTTTCAGAAAAGTTGCAACAATTTTTATTCCCACCAGCAGTTTAGAAGAATGCTTATTTTTCTGTCTCCTTTCATTAGCTATCATGAGTTTTTCTTATTACTTTTAATCAGTGTCAATTTAATAGGGAAATTCAAATTTTGATTTTGCTTTAATTTGCATTTTTCGGTTATTGTTGAGATTGACTATCATTTCATACGTTGTTTCTTCTTTTATTTATTGTTCATTTCCTTTGCCTATTTTTTGCCTTTAGATTTGTTTATTCCTATTAATTTGTAAGGGTGCTATTTGTCAATGATATTAGCTTCTCATGTTTCATATACATCACAACTATTTTTCAGTTTGTTTTTTGTCTTTGACCTGGGTTTCTTCTTTTAAATACTATTTTGTAAGCTGTTTCTAAATTATTTCTGTATGAAGTGATAAATAAATAGATATGCACAAAAATTGGTAAATAGCAGAATAGTAATTTGAATTCAGATATATTTTTTTTCATTGTCCATGCCTTTACACTATATTTTCCCCAAGGTTTGATTGTCTTGAATTTGATTGTTTAGTACATGTTTCTCATGAATACAGAAACAATATTTGAAATTATGTCCTCCATACTTCTCTGGAGTTCTAGATCAAAATAAATAATGTAATTTCTCTGCATATTCCATGAGATCAAAACCAAACTGACTGAAACCAAGGTACTTTGATCATCGTGCAGTGCAATCTCCTTTCTGCATGGTAGTAAGATGTAATTCTCAATTTCAGAGATTTCTCAATCCAATTCACACATTTGTATATCTGCCTTAGTTTTCATAGAGACAAAAAATACCTCTTGGAACTCAGCAGTTGCTCCCGTTCTTATCCATTCAACAACTATTTCCATAAAGCTTCTATATTGTGGTGATACTGTTAATATTTCCTGTATGTCATTCTATTAAGTGCTTTATGTTTATTACTCATCTAATCCTCACAACAACTCTAAGCTGTAGGTGCTATTATGATCCTTCTTTTAAAGATGGGGATATTTTGAGTCACAGAGAGGTTAAGTAACTTGACCAAGATTGCACAGTTTTAAATGGAGACCAGGTTATCTGGTTTCAGAGCCTATGTTATTTACCACCAGTCTTGGCTGCCTCCCAGCACACTGTACCTGCACAGCATGCAGTTCTGGGTGTAGAATTAAATATATAGACATGTAGGGCCTCACTATATGGTTGGGGGAGACATACGAATGCCACACAGGCCTCTATACTGATTGCAGAGAAATAGTTCATCAGCCTGGAATTTGGAAACCATAGAATTTAGAAAGCTTCTTCAAGAGAGGAGGTGACAAAGAAAATTAATGGAGAAGTGTGAGATTTATATTCAAAATGCAACTTTTTAATGCTGAAAATTCAACATATGAAAATAAATTTACAAGTGTAACTTGTCTTTCCGAGTCTTCTAGCCTTCTGGGGGTATGGTTTTCTTTAATGCTCCCAAAGAAAATGGTTCAGGCCCTTATCTCACATGCTATGAGAAAGCCAGGGCCTCAACATTTCTTAACAATTTCTGAAGCTCTGTATTCTTCTAATTACCACTTGTTCCAAATTTCTTCTCCTGACTCGAGTGCTACAACTGCTCTCCTTGTTCCACTGTGTCCCTTGTCCTTCCATTAACCTTTCTCAAAGAACCCGTAGACAAGCCGACTTACTATACATAATCACTCTTTACTGAAGGCCAAGTATAAGTAAGGGGAAAGAAAGGAAGCTTAAAATTTATTTTAGACATCATGGTCCTAATTAATATTCCACAGCTACGGCAGCTTAGAATTTCTCTTGGGCCAAAGTATAGGTCTTCTCATCTCTACAGAGTCCCTTCTCCTATCTCTTCTCCTTTTCCTGGCACCCCACACCTGAGTGGCCAGCATTTAATGCCCAAGTTCCCGTTACCCTATACTCAGAAGAAAGTTGGCACTCTTTTCTTGTTCCATGCTATCTCTAGCAGAACACGTTAGGCACAGTAATGGGAAGAGTGCTTATCTTACAACCACCAAGAAGTTTTCCCAATCAAAAGTTAGTTCCCTTCCTAAAAATTCCATCTTTCTGAAGTAACTGCCTTAAAATATAGCCATTTCTAAAAATAATCAGCTTTGAAAAGATAGTATTTAAATTATAGGAATAAATTTTTTCATCAAAATTTATTTAACAAATTAATATTTTTACTGTCCTCAGTTGTTTATAAACCATTATGCAAATGAAGCTAAAAGAAAAGAGACTCTGTCACCTTGTACTAGGATATCAATCTGGGAGGAAGATGAAGACTCTGGCAAGTAATTCAATGAAAGAATAAGATTCTGCAAGTCATTCCTCTGTTGATGCCTCTGACAAATGTCTATAAATTGGTGCTTTGGAGCTCAGGTAATATTTTTATCAAATAAAATATCTGATCCACGCAGTTAAGAAACTTGAAATTCTGGAGTCTCTTGAACCCACTGGGTCTATAGAAGTGGCTCACTTCCCCCTTTTCAAAGCTAGTACTGTCTCCCTGGGCTGAAGACAATACAAAGGCCTCTGCCCAGCAAGATAACACATCCTACCTTTCCCCCAAATTAGGATTTACCCACTCCTCCTCTTCTTGTCTGATAACTTGGGTCATGTGAAAATATAGCCAAGCTGGGGATGTGCTTGGCCCATTAAGGGAGAAAATGAACAATTTGTTGAAGGAACTGCTGGACCTAGTAAATATGTGCTAGTAGGAACTAAAAGAGTCTGTATGGGACTGGATCCTGAAGATTTTGGGTTAATGTGAGGGGAGGAGTGCAGAATGTAGCTGTGTAAAGGAGACTTTATCATTAAGGGAACACTTTCCTGTACTGTGGGTTTTAACATCTTAGCAAGGATCACAGAAAATCAGGATAACATACTACTAGAATAGTTCTTAGAAGCTTGGAGAAAGTGATAGTCCACACTAAGTAAAGTGGTAACCACAAAGCTGCTGTTGTGGATGGTAGAACAAATGGAGCAAATAGCTCAGAGAAATGGGAATAGTCAGTGGATATTTTGTGTAAGGCCTGAAAACCAATCAGCTGTCTATATTCCATCCGAAGTCTTGGAGGCACCCCACCTACCAAAAGGATAAGAAAGGTGTTTGTAAGAAGCATCATAGAGAAGTTCGCTGCTGATTAGTTGCAGGAGATACTATTATAGAACCCTGAGCTTTATAATAGCAATGTGGATTATAACAGAGTTTTCCATTGCTGTCCCTGGAGATCTTTCAAAACTATCAATATCTGGCTTTTACCCTAAGTAGTATGATTTAGGATGGGTTGCCATTGGACATAAGCATTTTCAAAAGCTTCCTAGGTGATTCTAATATGTAGCAGAGTTTGGGAACCATTGGATTATAAAATATTAAATAACAAAGGTCAAGTGCCAGTGCATGACCATCATTAGAATCAAGGTGAGTGCAATTATAATGAGAAGCAAGTTTAGAGTAGTATCTAAGGAGGCCTGAACCAGAGAGGGCTATGGATATGGTTAGTAGAATAAGGCATTGCTAGGGGCAAGATGCATGGGCAGTCAACAAGGGTAACACTAAAAAGAAATTAAGTATTGATGAGCAAGAAACAGAGGGCAGCCCAATAAGTCATGATTCCTTACTTAGTTTCTGAATCTGAGCCGGTTTTCAGGCCCAGAACACACTGACTGAAAGAGAAGCTATGTTCTTAAGTAGAGGGTCTTGAATCACCATGGCATCCTCAACCTTTCTTCAAGGTACCTATGGTTATTTGTTTGAGTAAACATTCACTGGGAGCAAGAGACTATTCAGGCACTTTAAGGACTGTATTCTTAGCTGATTTTGAAACCTAGAGACTAAAAGTACTGTGGTAGCCTCCCTATTAAAGTGGGGGCATACGGGAAGTAAATAATAAGTGAAGTCCTGAATTAAGTCCAACTCACAACAGTATACTGAGTACATCGACCCCACCTCCCATCCTTAGTGGTCATTTCTCAGGTCCTCGAATGCATAATTGAGATTTACTCGGCAAGTGGCTTTATACTCACATCGTTCCTTTTGATCTGCAAGATTAAAATCTATTGTTATAAAGTGTCAAGTGGAAACCTTGGAAACTACTTTCCTCCCACCCCAATCAAAAAAAGAAAAAAATCACATAATAGTAGGTAGAATTTAGTGACATCCTTAAGGACCTAAAGCAAGCAAGGAGAGTGGTCCTTAGCATATCTGAATTTAACTCACCAGTACAGCCCCTAAAGAAAAATTGAGTGGCATTAGAGGCCTACCATAAATTCATTTAAGTATAATTCTCAATTACAGCTGTTGTGTTACATGTGATATCTTTTTGAAAGCAGATCATCATAATCTCAGATGCATGGTATATGGACATTGATCTGGAGAATGCACTCTTTCCCATATCTATCAAGAGCAAAGATCAAAGCAATTTGCATTCACAAGATTTGCAATCTTATCCCAGGGCTATGTAAGTTCTCCCAATCTCCATCATAATATCATCTGAAGTGACTTAGATCATCTGGACATTCCATGGACTGTCACATTGGTTCACTATATCAATGCAATCATGTTAATTGTACTGGATAAACAAGAAGTGGCAAGTATATTGAATACTTTGGTTAGACATATGTACTACAAAAGGAAAATAAACTCTATGAGGATTTAGGGACTTAACACATTAGAGAAGTGTTTTAGAGTCTAGTGATCTGGGTCATGGTAGTATATCCAATCTAATATCAAAAATAAAGTATTTTATCTCATTTCTTCCATTGCTAAGAAGAAAGCACAATACCTGCTAGGCCACTTTGAGTTCTGAAGGTAGTATATTCCACACTTGGAAATCCTCTACTCGTTTACTAAGTGGCATGGAATACTGCAAGCTTTTAATGGGACACAGAACAGGAAAGGCCTCTGCAAAGTCCAGGCTAGAGTGCAGGCAATTCCCGACCATACAATCCAGCATAGCCAAAGATATTAGGATTATCTGTGGTGGAAAAAAACACAATGAAGTATTTATGATGAGCCCCAGGCAGAGGGTCATAGATACTTCCCTAGGGTTCTAGAGTAAAGCCCATGCCATCTGCAGCAAGAATTATACACTATATCAGACCTAATGGTTAAGTGACCATTTGGCCAGAACTGCCCATCATGAGCTTGGCTCCATCAAACCCACTAAATCACAAAGTCAGATAAGCCCAGTAATAAGTCATCATAAGATGCAAATGATTGACATAAACATGGCCAGTGGATACAAGTGAGCTGTAGGAATAGGTACTCAGACTCCCATGTCATTTACTGCTGGTCCCTTTCTCAGCTCACACCTGTGACTACATGAAAGATCCTTTATGACTGAAAGAAAAAGAAAAAAATAAAGCTAAGCTTGGTTAATAAATGTGTTGCCTCAGTGTATGGATAAAAGTTGAGAAAGGACTGCTCAGGGGTAGTCCTGAATGACAGCAGGGAGGGAAAGTCATTTCATTGACATAGCATTGGATGATGCACCTGACCATCTAATTCATTTGGAAAGAGAACTGGCCTAAGAAATGTATGAACATGTCTTGCTTCTTCTCTGCCCAACTTTGAAAGTAAATAAACAAATGTGGCAACTGCAGCCTGAAAAGGGCATGTTGATCAGGGGCTCAAGTCCCTCACAGAAGACAATCTGGAACATTTTACCTGATAAGCCACCTGGACAGCAGAGGTGCTGCCTAGGAAGCAACTAAGAAATCTAAAATGGTCGGGAATGTTTAGTATCAGTGGTGGTCCCAAGACAAACTATTGTGACAGGCACTGTATTTTGTCCCACTAAACTTCTAATATAGAATCATGGAAGAGCTGGTACCAGATGGGGAGAAATGATTATAAAAGGCAAGTGGACCTCAGCAGCACAGGGATGGACTGTGGAGGAGGCCAAGGTGCACTACCCAGGCTGAAGGAACTCAGTCCTCTGGCTTTTGGCGGTGCTGCCACATGTGGGCTGACAGCTGAATCTCCTCCAAAAATGAAAGAGAGCATCCTTGCCCAGGCTCGTGCCCCTCCCTAGGGATGTCTTCCAACATTCCAGGATAGCTCTGAAGGACCATCTCATCCTGGTGCCCTCTGCGGGATGAGCCTGAAGCCTTTAAGAACCGCATAACGTGACTACTCCCCTGCCTATTCCTACCACCCTCCCTCTCCCAAGCTGCTACTGCAGTGAGTATTCTCCAGTACAGTTTCTGCAAGCCTACCTCCATACTCAAGTCTTCTCAGGAACCTGAGAAAGGCAGGCATGTACTCACTTTGGGGGATGACAGTACCAAACTGGGAAACCGAGAAAATATCTATGGAACAGATTGAGTTTAACAGGGAAAGGGAGGGAACCTCCCACCCTTCTTTCAATCATGGCCATTATCATCCAGATTATGATGCCTTTTCCCTACCATCACATTTTTCTGTAAGGCTTTTTGTGTCCTGGGGCTAGAATTACCCCAGGAGTTAAAGTTTACACTCAGGCTTCTACAGGCATGAATGTGCTTGCTTATTTCCTCTTCTAAGAAACAGCCAACAAGATTTTTCTTTTTTTAGTTACACTTAAAACAATAAGCCCACTAGCTGAACTCAGTAACAAATTACCACTCAGTTTACTAAAGTTGGATGTTAGCTGTATTTTGTACGTAAAGGAGAGATTCAAAGATAGAGTTAAATCACACAGGTTAGAATATCTCCAGTGGGTATTTCAGTGGTTTTCTCTACTGGATTCCATTAAACCTTTCTCACTAATATCCCATAATAGTGTGCCTATGGAGAGTCTAAACTTGTATTTGTCCAAGAGTCATTCTGAAAGGTTGAGTGTGGAGTAAATATTCACTTTTGAGGTAGTGAGAGTCACAGTTCAAAGAGGAAGGAGACTGAAAGGGGGATTACTAGAGTTTGAGGATAGTAAGGTAAGGGGATCAAAGGGAATGACTTAAAAGACTCTTCCAGTGAGCATGGTTTCATGCAACCAAGAGAAAAAGGAGGTTAAATGGATTAAGGTGCAGTTCACAGGTCTGATCACAACCAACTGCGAAGCCAGGTATTTCTAACATATAATTACTCTCGAATTCTCTTTTCTGAGAACCACTGCTTGAGAAGGCAAGCAAGTAGAAAAGCCATCAGTGGGTTGCAACCAGATCGCTGTGAACTTAAGTATCTATTGGCCGTTTAAATAACTGCTATTCAGCCCTGCCAATCCAACTCTTTCCCAGAGACAGCTGTGTTGTCTGTCCCGATGAAATGCCCCTTTATCCCCAGCCTGAAGAGCAAGGTCACCAGAATTCCTAATATGACCATCCACTCCACTACTTCACCTCTCCCTTCTGCCCTCACTCTAAGTACATGAAGAAGAAAGGCCTCTGGATACCTGCCCACCTGGAGACCTCCATGCCACCCCTTGCTACTGCAGTGAGAAATGGGACAGTATTGGGTTGATGTTTGTAAGCCAATTGCCAAGCCTTGGCCAATGGGAGATTTCATAAGCCAAGTGTTTCCTAGATTAGTGAAGCCTCAGCAACACAGAGTATGACTAATAAATCATAACCAAGCAGTTTCTCACAGAGAGCTATGAGCTCTCTGCAGGATTCCATTTCATCAATTACTTGTTGAACATGAGCTGCTTCAGCCACTGAGCCAGGTGCAAGGTATACATATATATATAAAAAGGAAGCACGAAGCCTGCATTCAAGGAGTTCAGTCTGGTTAAGACAAAGATGTACTAGGAAAAGAATAGGAAAGACAGCAGTATATGATGTTTAGGGACTGGGGTTCTGGATGAGGCCAACTTGGGTTTCAATTCCTGCTCCACCATTTACTTGTTATAGAACCTTTGGAAGTTCCTTAACTGTTTGGATCCTCAATTCTCTAATCTGTTAAATGGGGACAATGCTCTCAACATTTTTTTTTTTTAAGAATTAAATGGGACCAAATAAAGAGCTTAGCATTGTGCTTGACATGTCAAAAAATATGCAATAAATGTCAGCTACTATCATAATTATTCAGGATGGGGGTAGATAAGTACTGACTGAGACAGTGGCAAAGACATTTCAATCAAATGTGTTAAAATGTCCAACACCAAAGTCATCTAGGTTAAAGCCATAAGATACTGTATTATTCAGACTCATTCTCCATATTGTGATGTTCCCTACTTAAATGTTATCACTCCCGTCACTGGTCGAGATTCCAACAAGTACAAAGAAGCAGAGAGTAAGTGAGGTGCCCATGGGTCCCTCAGCCACCATGAACAGGAGCATCTCCCGTGTACCTGAGGTGGAAGGTGATAGTTCAGGAGAGCATGACAGAGTGACAAAGCGGGGTCCAATGCAAGAACAGAACAAGTGTCCTCACTTTGGCCTGGTTTCTACCTTATTATAATCTGTAAAAGAAAACAAATCAATATTTTACTTCCTAAGAGATCAAATATTTTAATGGTTACCTTTTTTGTGGACACTGTTTTAACTTAAGGTAATAAGAACTTGTTAATGCTTTGAGTTTATTTGAGTAAGAGAACTTATCCTAACACTTTTAAAATCACACTACATGGCTGTGGCCTCTTGTCTCTACGCCTTACCCATGTTGACAAGCCCCAAATACTTCCAATTACCATATATGAAGAAATTATCAAGTATACGTATTTTTGAAAGATTTGAAAATTGCCAGAGATATTGAGATAATGCAGGAAATAAGTTCTAATATGTCAGTAGTCAGTCGGTCAGTGAACATTTTATTAGCTGTTCATGGGGTACATGATACTTAATAGCTATTATAATTTGACAAAGATGCATTCTAACAGAAGAAACGTAGTCCAATCCAGACTACATACTTCACTAGAATTAAATTACTATAAAGGATAATTTTTCCCTGAAAAATTCAGATGTGTAGGGGTGTTTTTTTAATTCAGGTCCAGATTTGTAATTAAAATTATAACTATCTTAACAGTAAGGGAAATGCTTTTCTTTAAAGTTTCAAATGTCAGCTACTATCATAATTATTTGAAAATGATTATTTGATTTAGCAATTGCTTCAGACAGTCAACTATGATGTATGCCTCGAAAAAGAGCCCCATGTCTGGACCATAACCTTTAAGAGATGAGAGGAATAATCTGAACCTGTAACAGCAATGACTGCTGTGCTCAAACGTATAAATATTCCTGTCTTTGACTGGCATTTAGCATTATAAAAGAAGAATGATGTCCTCTATTACTGCGAGAAAAGAATCATCAATTCTGTTTACATGAAGATTTTCTAGGTTCTTGCGTCAATCATTTCATAAAATTATTGATTAAAAGAAATAGAAAAGGAGTGGAATGGCATAAATAATAGAAAAACATTGCAAACCTGCACATACTCAGTCTTTTGAGCTTATGATGCAGATCTCGATTCAAATTTAACCTTCAAACATAAATGTCAGGAAGTGTGCCATCATTTTGCTGAGCATCCAGTCAGTCAATTACTTTTATCTACTTAGTACACAATTAGATACCCATATAGAAAATATGAAAAACCAGGTTTCAGATACTGATTTCTCTTTTTACTTAAATTTATCTGAATATTAAAAAGGACATGTTATAAGTGTGCATCTTGAGGAATTATCACAAAGCGAGCATACAAAATGGATACATGAGAAATAGAACATTGTCAGCCCCCAGAAGCCTCCTGTATGTCTCCTCTGATTCAGTAATACCTCCTCCTTCTTCAAAGGTAACTGACTTGTTTCTAACAGATTAGTCTTGTCACTTTGTGAACTTTATATAAACTGAATCATACAGTATATATGCTACTGTGCTTGGCTTCTACTGTTCAACATTACAGCTTATGAAAAGCATTCATTTTATGTACATTTGTGGTTCGTTTTCATTGCCGAAAAGTAATCAACTTAAAAAATATCCAAAATAGGAATCACTTTACTATCGATGAGCATTTAGATTGTTTACAGTTTGGGGATATTACACAAATAATTTTGCTATAGATATTCTTGTACATATTATTGAAGCATAGATGCTTGCATTTCTGTGTAGAAGACATTCCAAAGGAGAGGTGTTGGACATGGGATATAAGCATATTTAACATTAATAAATAATGACAAATAATTTTCCCAAGTAGGTGACCAACTCACACTCCAAACACCAGCAATAAATGAGAGTTCTCGTTGCTCCACTCCCTCACCAACATGCAGTAAGAGCAGTCTGTTTAATTTTTAGACATTCTGGTGGGTTGTAGTTACAAAACTATGGGGACTTAAATTTGTGCGTTGCTGCTGACTGACAATGTTGGGTATTTTACATACACTTATTGACCATTTGAATATTCTCTTTAAGACAGTTGAATTTCTTGCCCATTATAAAATTGGTTGTTTGCCTTATTGATTTGAAAAAATTATTTATGTATTATGAAAAAGAAGCCTTTTATAAAGATTATTCATGTTGCAAATACTCTCTCCCTTTCTTTGACTTACCTTTTCACTCATTTAATAGTGTCTTTTGATAAATGAAGGTTTTTAATTTTAATAAGTTGACAAAATAGCAATCTTTTCCTTGGTAATTATTAAGGAAATAATGTAAAGATATCATCCTAAGTTATATTTTATAAATTTTTATTGTTTTGACCTTTGCCAGAGAGATCTATAATGCAAGTAGAACTAATTTTGCTTGTGTATGAAGTAATGATAAAATTTTACTTTTTTCCATATGAATATCCAAATTATATTTATTGAAAATCCTTTTTTCATTGCTCTGCAAAGCTGCTTTAGTTATGAACCAAGTATTCATGCATGCATGGGTGAGTTTTAATTCTCTCTACTCTGTTTCTTTAGATCTTTATCCTTGCATTAATAGTACATTTGCTTAATCATTATAACTGTATAATAAGTCTGGATATTATATTTGTAAGTCCCCATTTTTATCTTCTTCAAGGTTGTCTTTGCTGCTCTCAGTTTTCTGTTTTCTATATCAGTTTTAGAGTTAGTTTATAAATTTTCATTAAATAATTCACTTGGATTTTAATTTGTGTTCCTGCTTGGATTTTCATGTGGCTTTCATTGAATTTGTAGATACCTTGGGAGAGAATACTCATATATAAAACATGATTATAGCCCTTTATTTTGTTAGATCATCTTTAATTTCTTTCAGTGATGTTTAAATTCATCTCTTTTGAGACCTAGGAAGAGTTAGGTTTGACACAATTATATCCAATTTATTTTATATAGATTTAAACCTAATTTTTTAGATGATTTAATTTAGATTTTTAAATTTTTATTATTTCCAGCTTTATTGAGATATAATTGACATATAACATTATATAAGTTTAAAGTGTACAATGTGATAATTGATTAACATATATCGTGAAATGATTACCACAATAAGGTTAGTTAACATTTCTATCACCTCACAGAATTACCATTTGTGTGTGTGTGTGTAACGAGAACATTTAAGATCTACTGTCTTACATTCCAGGAATAAATCCTACTTGATCATGGTGTATGATTCTTTTAATGTGCTGTTGAATTCAACCGCTAGTATTTTGTTAAGAATTTCTGTATCTATGTTCATTAGGAATATTAGTCTGTATTTTTGCTTTCTTATAGTGTCTTAACATGGCTTTGGTATTAGAGTAATGTTGACCCCATAAAATAAATTTAGTGGCAATTTCTTCCCCTTGTTCAATTTTTTTGGAAGAGTTTGAGGAAAGTTAGCATTAATTTTTAAGTGTTTGGTAGAATCCATCGGTGAAACTATTTGGTCCTGGGCTTTTCTTTGTTGGGAGTTTTTGGATTACTGCTTCAACCTCCTTAATCATTAAATGGTCTGTTTAGATTTTCTGTATCTTCATAATGCAGAAGTCTTGGTAGGTTGTATGTTTTTAGCAATTTACTCACTTCTAAGTCATCCAGCTTCTTTAACTTTAAGTATATCATGCTATTCCTTCCTGGCCTGCAAGTTTTCTATAGAGAAATCTACTGATAGGCTTATGGGGCTTCCTTTATTGGTGATAAGGTAGTTTTTTCTTTGCTGCTTTGAAAATTGTCTTTGTTTTTGATTTTTAACATTTTAATTACAATGTGTCTCCGTATAATCTTCAAGTTGATCTTGCTTGGGGTCCTTTGAGGTTTCTGTACCTGGATGTCTATATTTCTCCTCAGATTTAGAAAGTTTTCAGCTATTATTTCTTTAAATAAACTTTCTGCCCCTTTCTCTCTCTACTCTTCTTCTTAGATCTTAATGAGGTCAATGTTCATTTACTTGATGGCATCCCAAAGTTCATACAGACTTTCTTTACTTATTTTTATAAATTTTTTCCTTTTTGTTCCTCTAATTGGCTAATTTCAAATGATCTGTCTTTTGAGTTTGTCTTTTTTCTTCTGCATGATCAAGTTTATTGTTGAAGCTCTCTGTTGAATTTTTTCAGTTCTGTTATTGTATTATTCAGCTCTAGGATTTCTATTTGGTTCTTTTTCTATGATTTCTATTTCTTAAACTTCTGATTTTGTTCATGCATTGTTTTCCTGATTTCATTTTGTTGTCTATCCATATTCCCTTGCATTTCTTCAAATTTCTTTAAGATGATTACTTCAAAGTTTTTGTCAGGCAAATTGTAGATCTCCATTTCTTATGGGGTCGGCTACTAGAACTTTATCAGTTTTCTTTGTGATCCATGTAGCCTTGCATTGGTGTCTGTGCATTTGAAGAAGCAAACATTTCTTCCAATCTTTTTAGACAGGTTTCAGCAGGTAAAGCATTTCTCCTGTCAGTGCCCCAGGGTGATGGAATTACCTCCAGAATTGTAGCCATACTGGGTTAGAGCCAGTTATAGGGCGGCCTCTGGGTCTACATGAGGAGTCTTCCAATGGTGGGTTTGTTACCAGGGGTTTGGGTGGGAATGGAACCTGTCTGATCCCTGAGTGGCTGGGACTACCTCTAGTACCTTATTCGGTAGAGTAGTGCTGAGACAAGGGTCTGCTTTGGGTCCTCAGACAGTGGGCCTATTACCAAGCGTGCATGCAGATAGGTGTGTTTCTGGCCAGATCCATGGTAAGGCTCTTACCTGGTCTCTGAATGGGACCTTGGATGGGCAAGACTGTCTTTGGATGATGGCTGAGAGTGGCTGAAACTAAGCTTCAGAACTGTTTCAGTTTCCACAGCCAAGATTGAGGTCTGCATACTTGGCTCTGGAGGCACAGATAAGTATGTCTCCCTTCAGATCCCTCAACAGGCTAGACTGCTACTAACTACCACTGGAGAGGCTGGAGCTGAGAAGAGGACCCTTTCAAGATCTCCAGGAATGCAGATAGGCATGTCTCCCACTGGGACCCTGGATCCTCAGACTGCTGGCAGATTGTGGTTGTGAGGAGATCGAAGCTAGGATAGGGCTCTTTCAGGGTTGCTGGGGTGCACAAACAGGAGTGTCATCTGTCAGGTTCCTGAGCCAATAGAATTGCTGGCAAACTATGGCTAAGAGAGACTGGAGCCAAGTTACAGGCCCTTTCCAAATCTACGGCCTGACCGAGTTTGGTGGGCTTACTTCCAGGGACAACTGGACTGCAGTTGACAAGGACGGGAGCAAGTTCATGGGTCACTTTAGAGTCCACAGCTGGGATTTAGGTCTATATGCCTATTTCATGATGCACGGTGGGGATGACTTCTCCTAGGTCCCTAAGTATAGTGTCAGTGACAGAACCAAAGTCAAAGGGGGCTATAGCCAAATCCTCAGGGTGCAGAGCTGTTTCCAAGTCTGTAGCTGGATCTACTCTTGGTGAGTCAGCTGCCTGGATGTAAGCTTGCATTCTTAAAATGGTGCAGTGTTGGAGGGTACTTTTGTCTGGAGATCTTCAAATTATTGTTATTGAGGAAGATGTCTTATTCAACCATCTCACTGAATTCACTCTAAATTTAATCCCAACTATTTATGTAATTATTATGGTAGTCTTGAATTTTTATTTTGTTTTTAGTGTGTAAAAATTCAATTGATTTTTGTGTATTGACTTGCACCCGACAATATGTTAAACTTAAGTATTAATTCTCATAATTTATCTATAGATTCTTTTGGACTTTCTGCATGTAAAATCAAACTATCTATAAAGTCATCTCTCCTACTTCACTTAGTGGAAACTAGAGTTGTTCTGGCCCAAAACCCTGGAGTCATCCATGACTCTTCCATTCCTTATAGCCCACATTTAATTTATTTTTTAAAATCCTGCTGGTTCTACCTTGAAAATAACTCTAAAACATTCCCCCTTTTAATAACTTCTATTGAGTTACCATCATTTCTCACAGAGATTATTGCAAAAGCCTCCAACTGGTCTCTTGCTTCCATGTGTGACTGCCTTTCAGCCAAGGTGCACCAGAGTGATCTTGTAAAAACATAAATGAGGTCATGTCACTCACTGCTCAAAACTTGCCATACTCTCCATCACACTCACGGTAAAAGCCAAAGTTGTTAGAGTGACCCACAAAGTCTAATTTGGTCTGGGTTCTCACTGCTTCTCCTACTTCTCCTACTAGTCTCTCCTGTGCTCACTACCCATGCTGATGGACTTCTCTACTGTGTCTTGGGCAAGCAAGAAATCCTCCTGTCTCAGTCATTTGTACTTGCCATTTCTCTGCTGGGAACGTTTTCTCATTTTCTCTTAATATTTTCTCAGAAAGACTTACCTTGACCTCTTTATGATGTAAACTGTCCTTGCACACAAGCACTCCATATAGTATTACTTTGTTTAATTTTTTTCATAGTATTTTTCACTTATTAATATACTCGATATCTTATTTATTTGATTGCTATCTCTTTTCACTAGAATAAAATCTCCCTAAAGACTATGATTTTTGTCTCTTTTTTTCTACTCTACCCTAAGTGTCTAATACACTTCTGGGAATATATCTGGCACTCTCTAAACATTTTTGGGAGTTGGTATCATTATATTTTTTAAAAAGGAATGTTAATTTTTGAATTTTATAAATCCATTATTTTATTACCACATACATTTTAGCGTCAAAATACCTAACAAAGAAGTTCTATTATGTTTAAGATGTTTTATTTATTTATTCATTTTTATCTTGTTTTTTTCCAATTGAATAAACTGCCACCCAGCATGACACTAAATGAATATTATCAAGTGATACACAGGAATCCCTCCTGATAAGAGTTAGCCATTCCCTTCAGTATAAGTGACTGAGGGCCCAATTCATTCTTCACTGTTATCCCAGGCATCTTACAATACCCATGTGTATGTGCATCTGTGCGGAGGGAGTATCATTATTTCTAAATCGCATTAGATGACTGCAACTACAAAAAAGAAGTCCAGGAAATTATATTGGCTGAAATCTCTATGCTTTCATAAAACCCTGTGGATAAATTAAAAAGCAGCTACAGGACAACCTGCACACCACATTTAGGGACTTGAGGACTGGAGAGCTTGGGTGACGTATTTGCTTCTTGGATAAGGAAATTAAGCCAAGTACAAGGTGAATAATGAACATGAACCTACATTTGACTCAGTTTTTATATATTTTAGATGAAAGTAGTTCTTTTTTCCCAACCCAATTTATCATGGAAATTTCCAGATTTGCCAAATTTTGGAAGTCATTGCCATTGGCAATACTTGTTTCAAGGACTCTTTAACTAGTATTTCATAAGATTAGGTATATGTATCTTGTTGATTAAAATAATTGAATTTCTTCTTCACATTTCTAGACAACTGCCAAAAACAACAATTGCTAAATTTAATGAGTAACTTAGCAGACTTGCAGGAAATGTTAGAACAAGTTGAGACCCTATAAAATATGACTTGTCATAGAATAGATTATAACAAATTATAGCTCTTTTCAATTTAAGAAATCAAAGCTATACACAGAAGATCAAGAATATAATAGCATATGTAAAGACATAAAAGTTCCTAGGTGAGAGTCAGTATTGAAGAGTTAGTTCAAGGAACTAAGCAATGCAAGTGTAACTGAAACACAAAGCATGGGAGAGAGCAGAGTCAGATGAGAGTGAAGAGGTGAACTGGGGCCAGTGCATTCATAGTCTTGAGAGACAGTCATGATAATGATTTTGGCTTTCTCCTAAGCCAAAAAAAAAAAAAAAATTAAGTCATGCATTAGCATGATGAGAACTGCATTTTTAAAAAGTCGCCCTGCATGCATACAGATCATTATGAGGTAAGAAGACACAGAGAAACCATCAGGAAAAGATTTTGGAAGTCTAAGAGAGAAGATAGTAACTTATACTAGAGTAGTGATATGGAGATGAAAAGAAAATGATGGGCTCATGAGAAATAAAAGAGAACATCACCCTCCTTCCAGACCACATCCTAGGCACACATACCATGGTCTAAGTATAGTCAATGGCTGCTGTACGATACCCATGGAAGTTCATGATTATTAGCTACAAGTAGAACTTGATGATTCACGTTTATATCTTATGTTCCATGCTGTGCTCAGTTGATTTTGTATGAGGCAGGAGGAGAACAGCTTGTGATATGTCACAACATATGCACTTTGCTTCCTCAAGCTGGCACATGGTAGGCACTAGGGAGAATGTTGACTGCCAGCAGGCCACAGGTGCAAGGGGCAAGGCTCACTCACTCCCCATGGGCTCTTCGTTTAAAAGCTTAAATACCTGTCAAGTTTGTAGCCTTAACTAGCCTAGCTGAGCAGCCCTTTCTCCTACCTGATGGAAAGACTGTTCAATCAATTGATAAACAGATTTGATCAATCACAACTTTCCTATAAACAGTCCCATGAAATGCACAATGTCTTTAGAAATAATGCAGTAACCTTTCTATATACAGTACCAATAGCTCAACACAAAGCTCAACGTAATTACCTTTTGCATAAATGATAATAAGGAGAGATGGCAGGGATTATTTCATAAGAGGGATGCTACAGGGGCAAGAGGAGAAAATATGAGAACAAACCTTGCGTATGTTATGCTCAATAATTAATATCATTTACTTATTGGTCTAAATTGGATTGGCAAGCTAAGCCCAGCACACCACCTATTTTTTTAGTAAAGCTTTATTGGAACATAGCTACCCCCATTTATTTATGTGTTGTCTATGAGTGCTTTCATGCAGCAACAGCAGAGCTAAGTCAGTGCAACAGACTTTATGGCCCACAAAGCCTAAAATATTTACTATCTGGCCCTTTAGAGATAAATGTAACAACCCTACTATATCTCTAAGTAGAATTTGTTAAAGAGAGTAGCAGGCTTCTTTCAAACAACTTTATGCCAAGTTCTTGATGTCCATCTACTATTCATATGGAAACCTATGAATATAAATTTCATTTGGCACTAGTCACAGATGGAAATGGAATTGTTGATTCTTCTTGCAGTCCAAAATTAGGCTAAACATTGCTCCCAGAGTAGATATTTTTGTGTACCTGAATAGCACAAACTTTAATTTAAAACTTTAGATTGTTAAATTAGCCTCTTTGAAATAATAACGATCTGAGAAAATTGTTTTTTAAAAACTCAGAAAAGGCTTTTTTAAACCAACACTTGAGAAAACAAAACTCTCAAGTTTTCAAGCTCCATCCAACTGCCCTTAGTTCCTACAAATTCACAACCCTCTAATAGCAAATATGTTAAATAGTAAGAAGCCCAGAATGGACTATGATATTTCAAGTGACTTTGCAACATCTGTTTAATGCAAAAAACTCAGTTGCAATCATCCTATTGCCCTTAGGTAAACTATAATTCCATTTTCACTCAACTGTCCTGTATAAAAACAGCCACATTGCTTGGGTTCCTTACTCAGAAACTGACACTCAACTGTCTGATTTATACTCTGACTCATTAACCCAACGAACATCCTGAACCAAGTTCAATTAAATGTCTTCAGTATTGGAGCACAACAAGTTGGTGAGAATTTTATTTGTTTTTTAACATTATGTATCTGAATAGTTTGAGATAAAAGTTTGAGACCAGGAGTATTTAGGGCTGGCAAGAGTCTTATAGTTTTGTGATTTAATAATGATCATACAGCTAGTATTTGACACTTAATCCAGGAATCCTATTTTTGACTAAAACATTGGCAAACATTAAAAAGCCTGAAAAACAAAACAAAAACAAGATACAGCACAGCAGGGCACAGCTCTCACTAACTATTGATGAGAGTATGAACTGGCACATCCCTTTGAACAAAAATTTGGCATTATCATTCAAATTGAATGTGTGTATATCCTAGGACCAGCAAGTTTACTTCTAGGTATATAATCTCATACTTGAATACTACAAGTAATAATCTGTATGTTCATAGCAATATTGTAACACATGCAAAAAAAGGAATAATTCAAATGTTTATCAACAGAAATAAATGGATAAACAAATTGTGATGCATTCAAGCAATGGAATACTATTTGGCAAAAATATTGAATAAACTACAACTATAGTCGGAAAGAATTTCAAAAAATATATATTGAATGAAAAATATAAATCCCAGAGGAACATACATAGCATTATGGTTAATTGTATGTGTCAGCTTGACAAATTATAGTACAGTTTTTGATCAAACATTAGTCTAGATATTGCTGCAAATTAATTCTTAGATGTGATTAATATTTAAGTCAGTAGACTTTGAGTATAGGCCATAATGCATCCAGACTGCCTTCAGGCTTGAGTTGCAGCATCAACTTTTCCCTGGGTCTCCAGCCAGCCAGCCAGCCAGCCTATCTTGTAGCTTCCAGACTTGGCAGGCCCAACAATTATATGAGCCAGTTTCTTAAAATAAATCTCTCTTAATATCTACACACACATCCTATTGATTCTGTTTCTCTGGAGCACACTAATGCACAGTGTATGACATTTCACATAGAAATTTGAAAAACATGTAAATTTAAAAAAATAAGATGTACACATATGTTAGAAAATTATAAAGAAAAGCCAGGGAATAGTGAACACACAATTCAGGATAACATTTATCTCTAGTGAGGAGTGAGGGGGATGTGAACAGGAAGTAATGTATACTGGGGACCACAGCAACAGCCAGATGGTATACATATATTATATATTATATGTATTTGATATATTCTTCTTTATTCTCTATTTTGAGTTATATTATTTTAGTCCACATATATCTATATGCAGAAAATATTTCTATATATAAAATATTTCATAACAAATGTTCACAAAGCAGGTGTCTCAAATTCTAGTCCAGTTCTTTTCACATTATGCTCCATGTAGCCATTTTTTTTTTTAGCTATAATCATGACTGTAACAGCTGACTGCCTCATCTTGTTTTACACCAATATCCTCAAGTCTTGCTTTCTAAGAGTTAGATTTTCAAATTTTGTAATTTTACGAGATGATTTAATTTCGATTTTGGCATGTGGCAACCACTGAAAAATATATGTTTACATTGCATTAGCCACTCAAAAACAAGAGGACTCACTTTCACCTTTCTTTCTGATCAGGCAAGAAAGAGAGGAAAGAATCATTAAATGACTTAACAGAGCAGTTACTTTGGTTTCTTCAGTGATCAAATAGGCAAATGGTGTGATAGGCCTACCCATAGTTCAGGAATTAACTTAAAAAGAGTTGGACCACCTGAATGCCAAGTCTGTGTCATGGAGAAGAATGCCTCATAGCAGTTCCACACTTCTTTAACGTTTACTTTGAACCAGTGGTCCTTAACCTGAGATCTACAAATGGTGTATAGAAAAGTTTGTTGGGGGAAGGCAGGAAGTAGCTTCAATAATTTGCAAAAAAAAAAAAGAATTATGTGTTTGCATGTGTTTGTTTGGGGGAGGATTATGGCTATGGTATTATTAGATGCTCAAATAAAATATTGATCCTATTAGGATTCTGATAGGATTTGTGATTAGAAAAAAAAATGGTTTTTGAATTAAGACAAAGTGGAACTGAATTTTCATCCCAGCCATTTATTATCTGTATTTTTTTTTTAATCAATGACTTTGTGGGGCTTTGATTTCTCCTCCATAAAATGAAGACCATAACAGGGTTGTTTGAAGGCTAGATAACATAATATCCGAATGTGGGCAATATGTTAAAAAATATATACTGTATATGTTTACTCTTTCCTATTAGATCTTCGGATCTTATTGAGTAAGGTAAAATTAAAAAAAAAAAAAATGACAGCCTAAGAGAACTAAAAGCCTATTCTACCTTAAAGCCAGTATTTCCATGGAACGTACTTTTTGCTACATCCTTCAAGAATGAAATGCTTCCTTTCATCCATTAAATTGCTAATATTAGAAAAGACTGGAAGCATCCAGAGTGGGTGATGGCAAGAGGAAGAGAGCACTTGTGCTTTGCTGGTGAGAAGTGTGGATTCTTACAAACATCTTGGAAAATAGGTATGTTATGTCCACATACAAAATTAAAAGCAACAGTATGTAAGAGGATAGGTAGAAGGATCTGTACTGAAGCAATTTTTGTAGTGGCAAAAAAATGAAATAACTTAAATGTGTTTCAGTAGTAGCATGTAGCAGTAATTGATGGTGCAAATACATATTATGTAACATTCTGCAGCTATTAATAATAATGAGTATAATTATACTACATCTACATTTTGGACTAGATGGCCATAATATATTGTTAATAATAAAAGCAAATTGCAGAGCAATCTGTTTAGCTAGTTGTCATTTTTGTTTTTAAACATACACACACACACACACACACACACACACACAGAAAAAAACACACCTATTTGCATATGATTGAATAAACACAGAAATATCTGAAAATAAAGACACCAACAGTTAACATAACCTTAATGTGGGACAAAGAGAATTGAGACTATTAACTTTTTATTTATATATTTTTATTGTTTAACTTTAAAAAATAATCACATATTACTATGATGAAATAAAACAAATTCATTTAACAAAACAAACTCAAAGATCTCATTGGATATCTAAGGTCCTTTAACTGTATCATTATTATTATACAAACTTTGATTATAACCTTTCTTTCTAATAATTGACCCTAAATTTTTAGCTGGTGTTAAGACTCTTTCAAGTGGGTCCACGAATTTTTAGTTGGTGTTAAGACTCTTTCAAGTGGGTCTACCAATCTTTGTTCCCCATCTGAGCCTGCAGGAATTTTTGGTTTAAATGTCTCTAAAGCCACTTTTTCTCCCGTATCTCTGTTTCTTAACTTGCATAAGAAAGAGCTAATAATGAAAATAAAAACGTTTATATTTTTGCCTATCATTCCTGACTACTTACTTTTACCTCTTTCTCTTGCTATATATTAAGAAGTGTGTATATGCTTTAAAAATAAAATAAAATATAGAAATAATAACTAAGTTTCAAAGCCAGGATGTCATTTTAAAAATTTTGCTAGCTCTCATTTATGTTTAATGGAGTATAATAAACTTTCACCTTTTCTATTGATGCTTAATAGTTTGAACTGGGTGTCACTTTAAAAAAAAAAAAAACTGCAATTGCCCTTGAAGGCACTATATATCCCTTGCAACATACAAGATTAGTTTTAATGTTATTAAAAACAATATTACATAATTACACATACAAAAATAGTACTACTGACCAATCTCAATGACAACTGCTTTGAATTACTTTTCAGAGAGTTAAAATGAATTCATGTTGATTCATTCACACTTTTTCACTAATTTTCCTTTTGGATTCGAAATCTGCATTTTGCAAAATATGATCCATATCTAGTTATTTCCAATACCCATTCTTTTATGGTTCTTTGTTTTTGAACCCTGTGACTTAGACAAATAACTCTGGTATGAGGATGTTTCCTCTAATTTTGTACATCGTTGTATTTGAAGAATACCCCATTGTCATGATATCTGTGATTACTGGCAAATGTTCCTCTTTTCTTCTCCTTGCCTGTACCAGGTGCAGGTCGCATTTATGACTCTATTTCTAGGACCTACTTCCGCAACCAGTTGTGGTTACTTATTTAAAGCTGTAGTGATTTCATGTATAATCACTATATGCCTTTGAGATCTGGAATTTAGCCACAGTGAGCTTGTTAAAGAGGCCAAACTACAAACTACTATAGTCTGAGGTTCTTCTCATAAGGACCTCCATTATATATTCAATTCACCAAGCTGTTTTGGACCCAGACCACTGACAAACAATTCTACAGTGAATTCTAGGTCGATCTAAACTTCCACTCTCTGCAATTAATATTTCAAACTGCTCTACATTTCTCAAGTTGCAAATCTACTCAGCTCTCTCCTTCCTCTCGAGAAGCTGCCTCATTTCTAATTTAGAGAGAACAGAAGCCATAAGACAGGAACTCCTTCTACTTCCCACACACAAACCTACCTATGCACATGTTCTTCCTCCACCCTCAGATTAATCCGGGGCCAGTCCTTCTAGCTAGACTCTAAATCCTCTCTGCTCAGAAATTTTGCACCATTAATTACCCCTTCAAACCACTTCCCTTCCATTTTTCTCTCTAATGAATGTCTGATTAAAAAGTAATATTTCTTAAGTATCTTCCATCTCAAAAGAACAAAAAGAAACAAACAAAAAACAAAATCACACATTTAATCATGTCTCCACTTCCCACCTTCCCAACAGCCAGACACTTGTCATTATCATCAGAAAAGTGCCCAAAACATAAATACACAACGTAGTAACTCACCACAAAGTGAACACTCATGAACCTGAGTGAAGAATTAAAGAGACCCCACCAATTCATACCCTCTCCCAAATCATTACCTCCTCCTTCCTTCTGTCTAAAGTTGACTACTATCCTGACCTAGAACACTGAGATTTAGATTTACTTGCTTTTGCTACTATTATCTCTTTAAGATTATATTTTTAAAATTCACTCATGTTGGTGCAGTAATTCAGTGATTTTCATTGTTTATCATTTCTTATGGTATGAATAAGCTTAATGAGTTTTAACAAAAATAAACAGTCATACACAAAGCATAGAACACTTCCAACACCCTAGAAAGTTTTCTTATGTCCCTTTGCAGCTAATCCCCTCCCCCACCCAGAGACCTGGGCAACCATTGATCTGCTTTCACTACAATTTTGCCTTTTCCAGAATTTTACATAAATAGAATCATATAGTATGTAGTCTTTTGTGTCTGTCTTATTTCACCCAGCATAATGCTTTTGAAATTCATCCATGTTGTTGTGTGTGTTGGTAGTCTGTTCCCTTTTATTGCTAAGTTGTATTTCATTTTAAAAACATACTGCAATCTGCTCATCTATTGACTAATTGTTGAACATTATTCACTGTAATTTTAATTTGCATTTTCCTTATTATCAATGGGGTTGTTTATTGGCCATTTATCTATTTTCTATGTGTCCAAGATTCTTGCCCAATTTTCTGTCAGGCTTCTTTAGTCATTCAAAGGCCTTCTTTATATATCCTAAATATAATCTCTTTGTTGAAAGTACCTCCTTCCACCATGTGTATTGCTTTTCCATTTCTTAATGGTATCTTTTGATGAACAGAACAGAAATGATCGTTTTTATTATAGCCAAATATATTGATTATTTCCCTTTTGGTTGGTACATTTTGCATCCGTATTAAAAATCTTTCCCTATCCCAAGAACATAGTTATCATATACAAGCTGTATTAGTTTGTGTTTTAAATTTAGATCTGCAATGAACTTGGAATCGATTTTTGCGTATGGTGTGAGATAGGGGTTGACTTTCTTTTTTCCTTTGTATTTGTTTATTCGTTTAGTATTTTGGCAAAAATAGTTAGTTAAACTAGTGGCATTTTTAAAAAGTCATCCTTCCACATTGACCTATATGTCACTTTTATCATAAATCAAGTATCCTTATACATATTGTTCTCTTTTAGAACTCGGTATTGAGTATATTAATCCATAAACATGATGTAACTTTCCATTAGTTTATTTGTTCTTGAATTTCTCTCAATAACATACATTTCATACCAGAAAAGTACCAGCTAAAAGTGCGTGTGTGTGTGTGTGTGTGTGTGTGTGTAAGTGGTTTTTGCATTTTTAGTTACACTTATAATTACTAGGCAGTTGGTATTTTTGGTCTTTTGTAAAGGTATTTTTTTTCCTTAGAGCTTCTTGCTGATATACAGAAACAATTCACTTTTATATATTGACTTTTCACATTGACTTTGCTAAAGTCATTATGAGTCAGATGATTATGGAGTGTGATAAGTCCCACAAAATTCAGTATAACGAAGACATAACTTTAAAGCTCTTCTAACACTTGTTAATTTCCCTTTCTAACAATAACAGAAAGGTAAGAAGTTTTCAAGATTAGAATCTAGGACAAACAATAGTATGTTACTAGAATTTAGTGAAATTGCATTATATTTCCTTTTACACTTATTTCTATTTAGAGCAGGTATTATTGATTTTTCATTTACGATATGACACAAAAGTTTACTCAAACACATTTTAATTAAAGTATTAAATAAAAAATTGAACAGTTGAAGATTGACATGGAAAAAATCAAGAATGTGTTTTGAAAAGGACTGAAGTTTGGGAAACACAGCCCAAGCAAAGGAATCCAGGCAGTGGTCAATTCAGTGGTTAGTCCAAACCACTCTTCATCATACTCCCATGACCAAATCTTCCTTCTTTCCAAATTTCCCTTCAAAAACATCTCATCTTCTTTTATTAAAGCTTATTTCCTACTTTCTTAAATTTATTTCCCGATTATCTTCTTTGGAGTTCTCAGACTGACTTTGTCTAAGTTCTAAGTATAACAAAAGCTGATTTTGTATAACAGCAGATTCTGCTGTGGCATGGTTACAACAGCAGGCACTCCAAAAGTCATCAAAAGAAGCAAAGCCTTCTAAGGTGGTTTATTTTTAATGTATGAATTAGTCAGAGAAAAAAATGATTTTCAATGTTTTTGTGTGCACAAGGCCACCCTGCCATGCCAGATGAATCCCATCATCTAGAAATAGCTTAGCTATATCTCGGTCATTAAAAAACTCTCAAGTTCATTTCAAAACAGACACTAGGATTTGAATACACAGAAACTTTTGAAATGCAAGTGAGTGCAGACACTATCTTTTCTAGTTACAGAAAGCTCTTCTGAAGGTGGCTGTTTTTTATACTCCTTGTATATGATTTCTTTGCATTCCTTCCACTTTTTTGCTATGTCTTTGTTGGCTCTGAACTTCATTATAATCCTTCTGTTTTTCATTCGTGGTGATGAAATCGATAATTAGGCTATGATGTGAATCCAAATATAGTTGTCTTTTCCTTTATCGAAAATAAAACCAACACTTTGTTTTCATTTTTGTTCTTCAGCAGCCTTTAACTGCATTTCATCAGTGAAATTTATCGGAATATTCAATACTGATAACACTGACAATCTTATTTTCAAGTTAGGGCTCTTCATGAGGACTGTACTTGGCACTGACCTCTACACGATTTGGATTTTATTTAATCACTTTGGCTTCAACTGACATTGGGAGGCAAAGAAAACCAGCAATCAGCCTGCCATGAATTTGCTATGAGACCACGTGCTGCTGCAGAAACAACCATATAAATTTGCCGAGAAAAGACAAATTCACAGCAGGCAGATTATAGCAGCTTGGTCTCCATGGACTAGTTAGGCCCCAGGGGAAGGGAAGCCAGAGGCACAAACCCAGGAAGGTGTGTATACTTTTACTGAGATAACCCTTCTAGAAGAGCAGGATCCACCAGACTTCCATCAATAAAGGGGGAAAGGCAATATGACAAGATAAAAATAACAGTGGGCTGGAAGTTATGAAGAGACCAAGCTCCACCACTGAATAGTTGTGTGGTTTAGGGTAAGGCATGTAACTAACTTGAGCCTCAGTTTCCTTTTCTGCAAATGGGAATAATAACTATCGCCATAAATAACTCATGGCACAATTACCACGAAGATCAAATATAAAAATGCTTATAAGTATTGCCTTATGAAATATAAAACTTTCTAAGAATATAAAATGGTCTGATTAATCATTATTTTACAGTTATTAATAATAATAATAATAATAGTAAATACCTTGCCCCTGAATTGGACAAGTAGCTATTAGTATTCAAACAGTATGAGCATAAAGATAAATTTAAATGGCATCTAAATCTCAGAGAAACTTTCTGTGCTTTCATTTTCAAATAGCATTTCTTCATGATGGATCATTATTGAAGAGTTTTCTAGAAAAAAAGAAGATTATCCATGGGAGAGACTAAAATGGAATAAGCTGATTTTTAACATACAAAATGGCTATTTTTATGTATGGTTATAAAAACTCTGCTTAGTTCCTTCTCTAGATGCTCATTGTATATTCCTCTTCCCAGAGAGATCCATTTACTTTCTGCATTTTAATAATGCTGCTGTTTTCTGAACAGTTTTATGATACCAAGAGAGTGAAGTACAAGAACAATAAAGATATTTATTGAATCCAGACCTGGCCACTAATTAAATGGGAGAAAAAAATGTAAACTTAAAACAATGGAATAAATACTATTCCCAAAAGGTCCTCGCACACTCAGTCCATAGGGCAGGTAGAAACAGAACCAGACAATAAAAGAAAACAAAACCATGTGTATAGAATAACTTGATTAGAGTGTTCTGAAATAGTCATGGGCTGAACCACAACAATGAACTACCAATTGTTTAAGTTACTTAAAAATTAAGTTAATGTTAAAGTAGATAATTACAACGTGCTGTGCATGTACACATGCATGTGTGTGCATAAGATGGTACTATTCCATCACTAGTGAGTCATGAATTATTTTTTATCTCATAGTGGTATTATGGTCTGGCTAATTCTACACCACCAGACGAGTACTCAAAAGAACAGACCTAAATCGTGTGATCGTTCATAAGCCATATTTGCTTCAATTTACTTGGTTTGATATTAATATAGTTATACCACTTTCCTTAGATTAACAATTTCATTCTTTTATAGTCAAACTTTCTATATCTTAATGTTTAAAAAGAATTCCCTGTAAACAGCATTTGTCTTTAAAAACACAAAAATTTAGTTTGATAATCTTTGTTGTATAATTGGAGCACTTAATCCTTTTACATTTTATGTAATTACTAATAAATTGGTGTGGTTTTTTTCAACTTCACATTTTGAAATAATTATAGATTTATAGGAAACTGAAAAGATAGTACAGAAAGAGCACCTTTATTGAGTTTATATCTTATATACTTATAGTATTGATATGCAAACAAGGAATTTGACATTGGTACAATGTGTGTGCATAGCATGTAATTTTATCACATGTGTAGGTTTGTGTAACCACAACTACGATCAAAACACAGAACTGTTCCATCACCACAAAATTTCCCTCATGCTATCCCTTTATAATCCCAGCCATCCCCTCAGTCCACCAGTCTTAACCCGTGGTGACCACAAATCTGTTTTTCAGCTTTATAATTTTGTCATTTTGAGAGTGTTATATAAGCGGAATCATACAGAATGCAACCTTCTGAGATTTTTTTCAATAAACATAATGCCCTTGATCCATAAAGTTGTTGCATGTCTCAGTAGTTTCTTCCTTTTCTATTTTAGTATTCCACAGTTAGATGTACCACTGTATGTTTAACCATTCACCTATTGAAAGATACTTTGCTCGTTTCTGTTTTGGGGCCCTTACAAACCAAACTGCTAAGAATAATTGTGTGTAGATTTTCGTGTGGAATTACATTTTTATTCTTTGGCATAAATGCCCAGCAATGCAATTGGTAACAGCTACGGTAAGTGTATGTATGTATGTGTGTCTGTTTATTTGTTTGTTTGTTTGTTTGTTTGTTTGTTTTTAAACTGCGACAGTATTTTCCAGAGTGGCTATACCATATTATACTCCCATATATGAGAGAGTCCATTTCTTTACATACTTGCCAGCATTTGGTATTGTCACTTTTTTATTTTAGCAATTCTAATTCATATGTGCTGATCTCTCATCTTGGTCTTAATTTGCATTCCCTAATGGCTAGTCATGTTGAACATCTTTTCATGTGTTTATTCGCCATTGGTATATCCTCTTTAATGAAATATCTCTATATCTTTTGCCTATTTCTGATTGAATTATTCTACTATTGCATTTTAGTTCTATATTCTAGATATGAGTTAAAATATATGGTTTGCATATATTTACTCCCAGTCTGCAGCTTCTCTTTTCATTTTCTTCGCATAGTCTTTTGCATAGCAAAAGTATTTAATCATGATGAAGTACATTTTATCAATATTTTTCTTTTATGAATCTCTTTGTCATGTCTAAGAACTCTCCACTGAGCTCCATGCCTTGAAGACTTTATCCTGTGTTATCTCCTAACAGCTTTACAGATTTGCATTTTATATTTAAATCTATGATTTATTTTGAGTTAATTTTTGCATGAGATTTGGGTTCTTTTTTATTAGGTGGGGGATGTAAATCAGATTATGAATATCCAATTGGTCCAGCGCCATTTGTTAAAAAGATTAGCCTTTATTCATTGAATTGCTTTGCACTTTTCTAAAAAATCAGTTGCTGTAATTGTGTGGAGCTATTTCTGGGTTCTCTATTCTGTTCTTTCGATCTAAATATCCCTCTATCAATATATCACAATTTTGATTATTATAGCTATTTAATAAGTCTTTAAATTGGATGGGATGATTCCTCCCACATTATTCTTTTTCAAAATTGTTTTCACTATTTATCTTTACCTTTCCATGTAAAATTTAAATCTACGATATTATTTATTTCTTACTATTTATCCCACCTGTTCTATGTCTTTGTTTTGTTATGTTTATTCAGTTATTGATTTGCCTGTTTCTTTTCTTCTTTTTGGATTATTTTCATAATACCTCCCCCCATTAGCTTGGAAGTTATATGCTTCTTTACTCTTTTTTCAGTGCTCGCCCTAGAGACTTATAACAAATTAAATTGATATTTTTACTCTCTGCTAGGCAATGTAAACATCTTAAAATGCTTTATTTCATTCTCCCAGCTTATATGCCATTGTTATAATTTATTTTAATATTCTCTATATTAAATATAAAAATTTTATAATTATTTTATACGAGCAACACTAACTTAATGAATGATATATTTACCATTTTCCATTTTTGTTTCTCTTGGATGCATCTTTGAGCTTCCTTATGGAGTCATTTTTCTTTTGCCTAAAGAACACTCCCTAATACTGCTTTTACCGTAGATCTGCTGGTGAAGAAGCAACTTGATTTTTCACTTGAAAATGTTTTTACATCTTTTTCATTCTCTAAACATTTTTCCACAAGGTATGATTGATCAGTTGGTAGGTTTGTTTGTTTATTTGTTTGTTTCAATCAGATATCATGATTTCGAAGATATCATTCCTCCCGGCTGAAATCGTTTCTGTCTTTCCAAAAAATATCCAACAAAAACCCAGCCCCCAGATGATTTAAAGTCTTTTCTTTGCCTTTTTATTCAACAAATTTACCATGATGTATCTACATGCCTTTAAAAAAAAAAAATTATGCCACATAGGAATATCAGGGTTGATATGTCTTTCGCCAGTTTTCAAATATTGCTTTTGCCAGTTCTCTCTTACTTTTAACCCCCTTACCTAGCAGTCTTGTTGTTTACTTTACTCCTAGAACTTCTGATGTATTGACCTTAGATTAGCGATTCACACTCTCCTCTTTCTTTATGCTGCTTACAGATAAAGGGGGATCTCAAATTCTCTTGCCTCATATTTCTATGCGAGACTTCCTACTCTTTCCCTTGGCCTCTTTCCTCTTTCTTTCCCACACTTCCTTTTGGAAGGATGAGTGAGTCAGTGTGATGTGAGTTTGGGGGAAACCTCCTGTGGACTATGCTCCCTTCTAGAGCTAGCTGCCTGTACACAGATCAGGCACTGTGTTCTGCTCCCAACCATATGGGCCATTCTCATCTCTGCAAGAGGAAGGCCTACAGTTTTGAATGCTAGATTAAATCCATTATGGAGAGTAAAGAAGATATTAAATGTTCATTTGGGCACATATTAAGTCGTATTCTCTAATGCAGCTTTTTTCCATAATGAAACCTATTTTGGTCTCTCTTTGTTTGGCTTATGTCTTATTTTTCAATAGTTTCCAAGCCCAAAGGATAGAGAGAAAGAAAAAAAAAAAAGAGAGAAGTGTCATTTATCAATTCCTTAAAAGCCTCCAAATTGTCATTCGCCAAAAACGTCTTCTTATAACTCATTCTGTGGTGGACACTCTTCATTCTAATCTTTATCAGTGTCATCGCCCCAAGGTCATGCCTGCATCTTGAAGCAATACACTGATACATCCAGCCATGTGCTTTTTCCTCCCCATTGCCATATTCCATTCACAGCCTGGGATTAATGACATGTTTAGAGTCACAGTAAACTGAAAACAATGGATGTGAAGGAATTTTCCAAAGACACAGAGACATAGCATCATCGAACAGAACAAAAGCAACTGAACAACCTGCACATCCTGTCCACAGGTATAATATCAAAGTTTACCTTCTCTAAGCAAAGTTGCCAGCTTATTAACTATAGTTTACATTTTTACTGTATGCATTTTTTAAACAAAATATTACAGAGCCACTAACCAAAGCCTGAAGTCATCTAAGCCAAGAGAAATGTTTCCCTAACCTGGCTAGAACAAAAGAGCCTGAACAATATGAACAATAGTGAGGACTTTGTCCCTGACCCACAAACTGTGTTTATATAGGCATCACCATAGATAAAACTCCTTTTATCTTAAAATGTTACCATAAGGTTTAATTTTCCTTTTTTTTTTTTTCCTCTGAGAACTTTTGTTTATTTGCAACTATTTCTGTGCCATAGCAGCACTCCAAGAGTGTTTTGGCAACAGCCTCTGTTGTGGTCAGCAACTCTCTCTGCAGCTGGGATTTCTTAAAAGAAGTGAGTAGCATTTGCCTTATAGCTCGCCAGTAGCAAAACAAGCAAAATTTCTATGGGAATTAGATAGGTGCAGAGCCCCCGCCCCCCCCCACCCCCCGTCCCACTCCTCCACCTCTCTCATTCCCTTCCTTCACGTGATCCAGGAGAGGTCAAAGCCACTGGTGCACATTTCAGCAAGTATGTCACCCATGGGGGGAGATAATACAGGGCTACAATCCCAGCTGACAGGCCCTGAAACAGATCATGGGAAACATCATTGACTAAAGTGATTGCGGGTTAATAATGTGAGCGTCTCAAGTTAGAGTACTTGGCATAGGTTAAGACAGTATGCCTTGAAGGAGACACATGGGTAGAGTTGTGTGTGTGTGTGTGTGTGTGTGTTTGGTGGGGAGTGGATCACCTGCAAAATTTGTTCAAAGACAGCAGACAAGGCCATGTATTAAATAAACATAAACATCTAGTTTTGCCTTAACTATAGACAATAAAACAAAGCAAAACCAAAGAAGAACAGCAGCAACAAAAACACCAGCAATACAATTTTTCTTGGCTAAGCAGTAATTCAGAGTAAGAAGCTAGAGGTGATGAGATTTACAAGTTAAAAGTCACAATCTTAAAATGAGAGTCGTGTTGGCTAAACCAAACTGAACAAAACCACTGTAAGACAACAATTTACATTTCTTGAAAATGCTGTGATATTTACAAAAATGGGATTGCGAAACTGTAGACCATTGACTAAAATTCAACCTAATATCCCAAGACATTGTTATCTTCTAATAACCTTCAAACAGCAAAATAACCAAGAAATTTCTTTAAGTCACTATAACTTTAAATAAACATAGTGTTGGAATTATGGAGATGGAAAAACCTGTGAGAAATATCCTATAGACAACTCTCATTGAAGCCTGAAAAACAGGACAGAGGCTTTGTTGTTTCTTTTTTTAAAAATCAATCTTTCATTAATAATATTTTTATGTAATTCTAAAAAACTTTCTCTCACTATTGACCCCGTCCTGCAAACATCTGCCTTCACTTTGAGGAACTGGTGACATTACTACCACTAGCACACTTCAGTGAGGGTCAAACACTTCCACTTTTAATGACCAACAGCTTTCAAAACCCACTTTAGGCAAAAGGACATTCCTCACAAGAAAAACAGCTCTTAGCTCAGACAAAGGGCTATTTGTGAGGTTGTCTCCTGTATAATTGCCCCATAGCAAGACAGATGCTGGAAAGGGAAGTTCAAGAATCGTTGTAATCCAGATCCACTTTGGGCGACTTCCTCTGCTTGCTTCCAACACAGCTGCACAGAATAAAACAAAAAGAGGAAATGGGGACACCCAGACTGAATATTAGTGCCTTCAGCAAAAAGCCTTTAGAAAATCCTCTCAGGAACCTGTGACATCACAGAGATGTGTCATCTTCCTTCTAGAACTTTGCTCCAAAAGTAGAATTTATGCAATTTCTTAAAGCAGACAAGTAATGCTAAAAGACAGTTAGCATGCAAGGCAATAACTTAAGAAAAAGACAGCACTCAGGCAAAGTCCTTTTAGGAATTAAAATGTTGAAGTTAACCAACGTTCCTTTTAACTAACCAAATAAACAACAGCAAGATATGGTAAGTTTGGGCTCAGAGAAAGAAACTCAGCAAAACTCTGGACTGAATCTCTGGAGCTTGATGTTTTACTTCCACCTCTATAAGACTCTGGGCAATCTTCCTAAATTCACTTCATTCCTCTGAATCTTAGTATCTTCATATATTAAAAAAGGGGGAAGTTGGATTTGATAATATCATTTCTAGACATTTATGTTTGATGGCCCATGAACACATAAAATTGATGTATTGAGATGTAACTCATTATCTCTACTGATGCCCAGCTAACACTCCCTCCTTCTCCAGTAATCCTTACTTCAATTGAGGTTGCCACTAACCACCCTGTTTCCAAAGCTAGAAATCGGTTCAGCATCCTCTCTTTTATTTTTCAAAATGCAGTCCTTCCTTAAGTGGTTTCAATATAGTTTCACTATATATTTTTATTTTGTGAAAACCTAGTCCTACCAGCTTAATACCTGACTCTCTTACTGAATCGTCCATTTTTATCAGTCTTCTCTGGCTCAGACCTCTCCTCCCTAATTCACGTCTTTGCAAGAGCATCCTCACTGGTCTTCAGGCATTATGTTGTATTGTGTTGCACTGTCCTACAATCTAGCTTTTTCAAAGCCATCTGAGTTTATTCTTAAAAAGTGCATAACTATACTTCTCCTACTTGAAATCATTCAGTTCATCCCCTCTGGACATAGAATAAAGTCTAGCTCCTTAGCACGTTATGCTGGGTCCTTCAGTACCATTTTTTGCAAACACCTCACCTATCCTGTAAAAACTCTTGGTTGTCAATAATTTCCTGAATGCTTTAGAAATTCTGTATATAAAGACTGGTTGATATAAATCTGTTCCTCAAGACTCAGCTTAAATATTTACCCTTGTGCTTCTACTGCTAGTTTGCCCTTCTGTCCTCCAGAATTCATTCCCGGTATTTGCTTCTAAGGGGAGAAAGTTTAGAAGTGCAAAGAGACTTAAATGTTAGACATTTCTTTTTCTCTCTCTACACTAACAAAATTAAATTCAACTGAAAAAGAAGAGAAAGTGGAAAAAGAAGACACCATCCAGAAACAATGGTGAGTTGATAACCACAATCCCTTAACTTGAGCTTGTTCAAATATTTTATCTTCATGGGTTTATTGAAAAGTACATTTAGTTTATCTCCTATTTTCAAGAAAATAAGTATTGTAATTTCATAGTTGATCACTCTGTATATGACAGCACTTTAGACAGTCATCGAGGCTGGAAAAATTAGTATAATTTATAAGCACAGGGTGCTAGAGGAAAGAAACCACACTCTTGAAGCTGCGTCCCTGGGGTGTTATATCTATGATTGTAATTAGTCTCGGAGGCAATAAGAAATATTCCTGGGGAGTCTAGGAACTATAAAAAGAATATCTCTAAGAGAGAAGAGAAAAATGATGCATAGTTTGCTACAAGATCATGGGAAATTGCTTAACTTTCCTGGGTCTCAACTTTCTGACTAAAAATGTGAGGACACAATTAAATAATGAGTGATGACATGATGACATCACCTCCAATTTGTAGAAAGATTTGTAGCGATGATTCCAGAACTAATTGTGCATTTCTATAGGATGAAGTTATAGGTATATTAGAAAACTTCAAGTTGTCTAATTTGCTTAGAACAGTCCTAGGTTGTCTTAATTGAATTATTTTTTTTAAATGCCTTACAGTTTTAAAATGGTTCCATTTTGGGTGATAAATTATAACTGTAGTATGAGTGTTTTGTACTGAAAATTTTTAGGAATTGTGTAACATGTCTGGCTTTTGTTAAATTCACTGATTCTGGAGAAGAGTGGGAGTTTAGAGTTGGACTAGAAAACTTTTCCTCCTTTTAAATCTCCCTAAAACATGTCTCTTTTTGTGATTCTCAAACTTTTAGCATAAGTCAAAGATTCATATAGCCTTTTAAAAATAATTTTCAGGTGTTAATTACTTGGTTTAAGTTTACAGATTCCAGTGGGACCCTCTCCTTTTTTTTCAAAAAAGAATGTCATTCTGATTGCACTCCTCCATCGAAAGCTTTCTTGCTGAGAGATTTCAACAAAATATATACATAATTTTAACATCTGCAGGACTGGTAACATTTAATTAAGAAAGCTAGGAGCACAAGACATTTTCAAAGCAGAACCTCAGGTAAAAGCCCCCCCTGCCCCAAACATTGCAACTTGTTTTATGTTGATTGCATCACAAAATTTCCCCTAGAGATTTAGAATTCAAATCAGATGAACAGATGCTCACAAATTAAGGTACTCTCTACACCTCTGGAGATCATGAAATGGTAGGTGTAGAGGAGAGGAGACAGTAAAGGAAGAGACACAACAAGACACTGTGAAACCATTAATTTCTTATCTCTCTTTTCTCTTTTCCCTTCTCACCTCCACAGACCCCGCTCTCTCCCTTCTGCCATCACTGCTGCCTATCACTATATTATTTTTCCTGCAATCTCAGTCTCCATAGACAGAGAGTTCTGCTATCTGGCAGACACTCACAGTTGAGTTACTGAGGGACATGTGTTTTCAGGTGCCAGAAATGAATCTCTTTCTCTCTTCCTCTCTTTAATAACATGGAACTTGCTCTCAGTAAATTGACTGAGAAACAGAGCTTGAAAATACTGAGTGTTCCTATTTTAACCTATGGTTCAGCAAGCAGAGAAATTAACTTTATACTGGACAAGAGTGTTTCTGTAACAATGCTGGTCCCCAGTTCTTGGATGTTTTCTCTCCTGTCACAGGCTTTGACCCAGGCTTGTTAGCTGAGAATCAATCAAGTTTGTCACCACCCAAATCCTACATCCTAACCATTGTTTTCCCATCTCAGCCTTAATCAGAATGTACCACATTTGCCCCTGCATCCCACCAAGCATCTGATTTTCCCCTAGGAAATAGGAAATAAGAAAGCTATGATGCTAATGTGACTGATAAGAAGATACATTTATGCCTTATTTAAAGTTATCTTAAAAAGAACCCTTTCCTTCATAGTAATTAGTCCTCCTTAAATGAGAAATACTACAAAGGTCTCAAGGAACATTGCCTTTTAGAATTTTCTTTATCTCTCTGTATATCAGAATAGGTGTTACTGTCTCATGAAAAACAGCCACCGTTTACCCATAAACACTTTAATAAATGCTACTTTTTTGACACATGATATTTCATTCCATCCTCTTTTCCCAGTTGAATTTTAAATTATTTGCTTTTGTGAAATAATAATGACTTGTAATCTTTATGTGGAGCTTACAGAGAAATTATAAAAACCCACACTTGCCTGTCCTTCATCATTCTTCACATCCCATTATTTTACTTGTTAAACAATATTTTAGATTGTCCTAGATTTATTTTTTGTACTCAGGTTACAGCATCTCATGTTTGTCTCAAGAGAGCCATTCCTCTTCTGCCTTATATGTTTTTTGAGAACCTCAATAGTAGACTTGGCTGTGTGACCACACAAGGTAAGGTCATTCAAGCTCATCTTGTCAAACTTGTCATAGCCCTGAGATTTCACATAACAGAATTTCCCCTTGTGTATTCTTAGCAATGCCACACAACGGGGGACTACAGAATTCAATATGCAATATCATATTCTCTAAATTGAGTGGTTATTTCAGAAAAAATTTCCAGCATTATAAAATGTGGAACATAAAAATAAACAGAAGAAGAAAATAGTGGCTCACCTCACTTATTCTATGTCAGGGGGGAAAATTCATAGAGAAAGAAAAGAAAATCTTTTCTACCCATGGTAGGGAGTTGGGGGCAGGAAGGCCTGAGGCGGCATAAAAGCTACATTTTCTCTCACCATCCACCATCTTTGTTACCATTGTAGTGTTGCCAAGGCAACAGCAGCTACTTATGACATCACGTGGAGATGGCTATCACAGGCACGATAGCCCTGTTGTTTAAATGTTATACTGATTCTTGTCTCTCTCTGTATTTCCTATTCCCTAAGGGAAAGGCAAAAGGATCATGGGTGGCCAGACTGTAATAAAAGAGGAAAACTAGTTTGCAGCCTATATTTAGCTACATTTATTCCTATTTTAGTTTTAGACCAATGGTGGTGAAACAAGAGTGCTTTGGAGTTAACAGTTGCGGTATTCACACTTCTGTGCCCTAACCTCCTCACCTGCCATCTCTTTCTCAAAAATCTCAAGAGAAAATAGGAGAGTTTATTGTCAATGAAGGGAGAAAAGGAAACATCTCAAATCTTTTCCTGGATCATCTCAGGCCTTTAGGTCATACTCTGTACACAGCTGTGTTGACATGAACTTGTTTTTTTACATTTCTCTCTGGCCTTGACTCCCGGTGACCATAGAAACCCAAGTATAATAAAATGTCACTCTCCCTATATAACTGTCCCTTGCCAGATTGTATACAATGCTTTTCTGCCTATTAATACGAAAATGTAAGAAGGAGTTGCTTAAGTCTGCCATCAGGAAGAAGTGCAGATGCAGTGATGTCCAATAGTGTGTGCATGGGGATGCAGGCAGGGAGAGCAGCAGGAGAGGAAATGTCAGGTGGTCTGAGGTATAAGGTTTTTCAAAAAGAGTACTCTAGATCCACGTGCTTTCTGCACTTGCCACTACTTGGCATTCTGAAGAAAACTTCGTCTATGTACTGTAGGGAATGCAGATAGCAAGCTTGAAAACAAGCTGGCACACCGATGACTTGCAGTCTACCCTAGGCGCTCAGAAAGGAAAGCAGAGAGGTACTGTGGGGTCCCTGCGCCCAGGACAAACCTCGCACAGCGTCAGGGAGAAGGTGCAAAGCTCAGCTTCACACAGAGCCTTTGCACAGGTACAGGGGAGAAGACTCTGCAAAAAGTAAAGCAGAATGGTTCATAAAGTGAAAAGAAGCTTTGGGAGAGAAACAAAGTTGCCATGAGAGGCATTTGAAACATAAAATATTACTCTGTGAGGCACGTGGTATTATAGTAAAGAATTGGGCAAAGTAAGCAATAAATTTACAATGATGAGGTACCAATGAATCATCGGTTGTAGCATCTGACCACGTGATTCCTTAAAGCAGAAAAGGGAGCTGAATGTGAGGCTTCTTTCTGTTCTATAAACCCTTCACTAGGGCAGGCCCTGCACAAATTGTGCATCTAGCACTCTCTTCACCAGGTTCCCTCTTGCAAGCCTAGGTAAACCGAGACACCTTTTGCCCTCCTATTCTCCACACACCTTACACCATTGTCAGATCCACCCACCACGTCATTCTAGGATAGCCTCTCAAACTTCTAATCTTTACTACCTCTCCTTCCACATTCAACTCAAAGGTCTCAACCCCGTGATATACAACTCTCCACTTTCAAGCTGGTAAGGAGAACAATGCAATCATTGGCCCATGTTTGGAGTAGTTGTGATCATTTTTATCACTCAATTCACAAAGTAGCACATTATTTACCAAACTGGCTCAAATAGCTAACCCTGCATCAAGCACATAGTGTCCAGGACCTTAGGACAATGTATGGGACAACTCTACTTGGAAATTATCGACATAAAGGAAAAATCTAGAACCGTAGCTGCTTCTGCCTCCTCCTGGGTAGGAATAAGACTTTTCAAGTAGTCTGTCATATGTGGACATAAAAGTGATATCTGTAACTCATATAAATAAAATATTTTTGTTTGTTATATGTATTTTAAACTTTTAAGAAAACACATTTCTCTTAAATGGAAAATGGGAATGAGAATCAAGTCCATGGATTTTGAAAATCACAGAAAATAAACTCTGATTAAAAAATGTTATTGTGATTTTGAAAAAAAAAATGAAAGTAAGTTCTTATTTTTATGTTATTGCTTTCTGCAGAAAGAGAAAAAAGTTTATGATATCTTGGAAAAGTGCTTTATTAAGAGTTACATTTTCAATGAGGAATAGATTATTAGTGAATAATCTCATAAAGTAAAGGTTAAACAATAATTGCCATAAAGAAAACTGGTTACATTCTTTAATACAAAAGCCAGAAATTTTATTTTTTAAAGTTGTTAATTATATTTTTGGTTTACACTGCACTCATTTTCATGTGAGCAATTGTTAAATGAAGTCTCTTTCATTTTATTCCAAACAATTAATTTTTAAAATTTAAATGCAGGATTTTATATTTTCCCTATTATATTGTATTTTATGAAAATGCCACATTACTCATATTAACATTATGTTACGAATGCTGAGAATTTTTTGTCCTGTTCATCTGATGACTCTCAGAATTTTATTTCTCCTCTGACAGTCAGAAGACTAATCAGCATTTAAGGAGAGAACAATGAATAAAGTGGAAAAATCTTGCTAAGCCCCGGCATAAACAGTAATAGGTTGATTGATGGGATAATAATAAGGGTCTACCTTATAATTCTCACAATTCTTTGCATAAATTTTTTCATACCTTTTATTTTGATGTACAAGGAACTCTCATTACATCCATTACCCAAATTCACAATTGTTTACATTTTTCACCATTTGATTTTTTTTTATCTGTCTATCTTTATGTGTGTATATATATATATGCATTTTTTCTGAACCATTTGATAATAAGTTGGAGACAATATGTTTTTTTACCCCTAAAAATATGTTGAAGCCCTCATTCTCAGTATGATGATATTGAGAGTTGGGGGCTTTGGAAGGTAATTAGGGTTAGATGAGGTCATGAACATGGGAACCTGGTCCTGTGAGATAAGTGCACTTTAAGAAGAAACATCAGATATTGGGGTGATCACTTTGTAAGTTATATAAATGTTTAATCACTATGTAGTATACCTCATCTGAAACTAACAATAGCTATGTCAACTGCAATTGAAAAATATAAAAAGGAGAGAAACCAGAAATGCTGTGTTCTCCCTCTTCTGTCCTCTTTCCATGTCATCTGCAACCTAAAGGGAGAGCTCTCACCTGAAACTGACCATGCTAGCTCCCCAGCCTTGAACTTCCAGCTTCCAGAACTGTGAGAAAATAAATTTCTGTTGTTTAAGCCACCCATTCTATGGTATTTTGTAATGGCAACCCAATCAGACTAAGATGCTAATCTATAGTCTCTATTAAAATTTTGTCAGTTTTTTCAATAATGAGCTGTTTTCTTTTCCTCAGTTCAGGATCCAACCTAAGATTATACATTATATTTTGTTTTCATGTCACTTTAAACTCTTTTAATCTGGAAACTTTCCTCTGACTTCCTTTAACTTTCATGACCTTGACATTTTTGAAGAGTACAGGTCAATTAGTTCATACAATGTCATTTGATGTGAGTTTGTATGATGGTTCCTCACTATTAAATTCAGACATTTTGTTTTGTTGTGATAAGATTATACTATTTGCTTTAGCAGGGCCACCATGGAAGTGATGGTTAGTCCTTCTCTGCATCATATCTGGAGGTATTTAATATCAGTATTGATGATGTTTACTTTGGTATCTACCAGGATTCTCCCCTGAAAAGTTGTTATTTATCTCTCTACAATTAATAAATATGTTTAGAGATACTTGAAGCCTCTGTAAATATCCTGGTAAATCAAAATTTAACCCATCAGTTTAAACATCCAATGATGATTTCCTAACTCCATCATTCCTTGTACATTTAGTGGTTGTCATTTACTTTAAAGAGCAGCTTTCCCTTCTCTTCGTGTTTTTTTTTTAATTTTATAGAATGGACTTATGAATTCCTATTTTATATAATGGATTTTAATTTTTACTCTTGTTATTATATTGTGATGCTCAAATCATTCCCAAATCTGCCCAGTGGAAGCCCGTTCAACCTGGCTCCTTTGTCATTTTCACGTGTTCGTCATTCTTTTGGTGTTTTCTTACTTTCTGCCACAAGATGTTCCAGGCTCACCTTCATCTTTCCTGCTCCAGTTCTAGAATAATCTATTTCCCCGAAAAAGCTCTGATCATGGCTCCTTTTAGGGGAGAATGGTGATTAGATATTAAGATCATCTGGGTATTAGGTATGTTCTTTGCTTTGGTACAGCTTTGCTTTAAGTCTTCTCAGTAGAGGTATGTACACACACACATACACATACAATTAGTTTCTTCTACATCAATCAAAAATTAAAAGTTAAGCTACTCTCCTCATTTTCTTTTCATTCTTCTTTCCTTTTTTTTCCCCCTTTTCTCTTGTGGCTGCAATTCTCTTTCTCTCTTTTCCTTCTTTTTATCCTCCCCTCCCCATGTTTATTTATAGTCTTCTTGCTTATTGTCAAAAAAAAAAAAGATTCTTTGTATTTTCTGGACACAAAAATAATGTACGTCTCTCATTTATTCAAGAAAAAATGGTGACAGATAAGAAAGGTGCTACAGACTGAAAATATGCCTGAAAGAGTTACAGACCTACCAGGTTTTGGCAGCATGCTGTGGCCCACCAAACCCCTTGTTCTCTACCAAAAGAATGAAGGATATTGTTCCTGGCAATTGTCCTTTGCAGCATCCCTTGGTCTGGGCATAACCATTACACATAAGTGAGAGGAACCAGGGCTTAATGTTAAAATCACCCTGGGCCTAAGTCTCCCAACAGTTAAATATAACCTTAAATAACAACTTTGCAGTTTGAAGAAATTACACTAGATACATTAACTTGGTTTAAGATCCCTAAATAAAAAATTCATAGACTAGTAAGTACTTCCAAAGAAGCAAAAATATTTAGAGATTCATAACTTGACACAAGTTTTTTCTACTCTAACTAACTTCCTAAAAATCTAATTAAGGGGGCGATTTATTTTCTTCATATAATAGTAGGTCCTGACTAACTGAGTGCAAATATAAAATATACACATCTGATACAAATGTAAGACTCACAAGTCAACCTTTCTGGTACAAATTCAGGGCTCACAAAACTAAACCTTCCAAATCTGGTACACTTTTCAAGAATATTCTAAAGGGTTCCTCTAGGTTAATGTGCCTGTCTTATTCTTGGCCTTATGGCTTTTACCAAGTTATAGCTTCATAGAATTTTACTCTGATGGACACTTCAAAATTATGCAGTCCTACTTTCTCATTCTGTGCTCACTTCTAAAGGAATTATTTATTGTGACAATTTTAAAAGGCAGAGACCATTTAGAATTTTACACTACTTTGAATAAAATTATTTCAGTGCCTATCATAAGGTTATGAGTCAATGAGCTTTTAAATATTTCAATCAAACATAACATTGATTTAGTTTATTTACTGAATATTGACCATATGACTGAAACTGTGTAGGTGCTATGTCTATAGCACCCTGGCTGGTACATGGAGACTAAATGGTAGGGGACCATGAACAGAAGAAAGATCAGTTAGGAAGCTCTTGCAATAATAACCTAAGCAAAAGGTAATTGTGACATGTACTAGAATGATAGGTAAGGTGGTAGGTTAGTTGGACTTAGATATGGTTTGTTAGAACTCACAGAATATGCTAATGGATAGAATCTGGAATGTGAGAAAAATAAGTCAAAGGTGACTTGCAGATTGTATTTGTTTTTTCAGCCTGAAAAACTGCAATAATAAAATTGCCCTTTATATTAGATGGGGAAGACAAAGGGTGAACAGATTTGGGGTAGGAAAGAAGTCAAGCATGTTTTGTGGGCTGATAATTTTGAAACAAATATCCTATTGCAAAGTAGAAATATGTTAAGTAGTCTAAGTGAATAACTTATTTAGGGTTCAATGGAGAGATCAGGACTGGAGAAGTCATTAGCTTATAAATAGGATTTTATAGCATCAGACTAGTACCCAAAGGTATATTTTTAGCTGTTATTTATTAAAGACTTACTGTGTGCCAGCAACTATTCTCAAGGCCTTCCTTAGACACAGTGATTTGTTTAGTTCTCACAGCAATCCAATCCAATCAGGTAAACACTTTGATTATTATAATTTACAAATGAATAAACTGAAAGCAGAGATTATGTAATGTGTCCCAAGTTGCATTGCTAGTAAATGTCAAAGCAGAATTTGAACTCCAGCAGTTCAATTCCACAGTCTCATTCTTAACTTTTATGCTGCTCCTACTTATATTATACGATTTTACCCAAAAGAAACTTACAATTTAGTTGAACAAGTACAAGTAGCACACATGAAAAACTAAAGGTTAGGGACAAACATCTTGGCATTGAATATGAGGCAAAAGAGTTTAGAATATATGTGAACTTCCAAGATAATAGGACACAGAAGTAATTAGCTGCTTCATTATGATTAAATTACACACTGGGGAGCTGAAAGAATTTAGCAGGTCCTATAGATATCCGATTTATAGCCATAGATTAGCTTAGTCATGGGTATTATCAAGCTCATAATAGCTAATCATTTAGATATTGTGCACACCTTGCCCTACTGCAGAGGCCTTTTGTAAAATCTTACTGCCATTTAAGTCTTTCGTAATCTCCAAATAGCAGTAAAGAGTGCTGTTAAAAAGATTCATTTCATTAACCCCTTGTCTTCTAAGTAGACAATTATAGTCCATGTTCACTTCATTCTACATAATAAGCAAGAACTTAGGAACTTTGTGGGAATTTTAATTAACTTCACAGAGACCTATTGAACACTGAAATTGACAATGGTAAGGTACTTAGCCCTATGAGAGTATATTTGCCCCAAGATCTTGCAAGAGCCATGCCCTCCTCAGATACATTGATTTATTTAGATTTATACTAATTATTTTCCCTCCTTTGAATATAAAACAGAAGTCTCAAACTTCCTAATGAGGAAGTACTTCTACTTTTCCTATGCTAGGATGACCATCTATCTTCTATACCTTCTATACCCCTGCTGTTAGATATTGCCTTTGCTGACAGTGCTGAAAGTTTATGTTGTGAGAATAGACTTCCTAGAAAGATTTTTCCAATTCAAAGAACCATTTGAATGAAGTAGAGTGTAAAGTAGCAATGAACGTTTCTTCTGTGCTCTAAGTTAGTGTTCAGCATGGCTCACAGACCAAATCCTGTCCATTATCTGTTTTTGTATGACCCATGGGTTAAAAATGATTTTTTTTTAATTTCTAAATGGTTGGAAAAAATCAGAAGAAGAATAATTCATGATATGAAAAATTATGGCAAAATAACATTTCAGTGTTCATAAAAGTTTAATTGGAACATGCTTATCCACTTACATATTGTCTATGGCTATTTTTGCATTTTACAACAGTACAGCTGAGTATTTGTGACAGAGACCATATGTCCTGCAAATGCTTGTCCTTTACAGAAAAAGTTTACCAAATCCTATTCCATGTACTTGAAAAAAAGATCAGCCATACATATTTCAGAATATAAAAAGTTATTTATTTTTGTACTCCTGTCTTTGAAGATCATAGCACCATGTGGCAGAGCCTGGTCAACATTAAGACGACCACCTTTATCAATGAGTTAGAAAACAGAACAACATTGAAGCAAACCAAGAAGTCATCATTATTATTTAAAATTTGATCCATCTTGAGAGAGGGCCAAATCAGAGTTACCATGTTTCCTTTAAGAAAGCTCATTCCTAAATGTTTCATATGGAGAATTTCAGGGCTCTTCATGTGCATCAGTGTTGAACATTTTCTGTATAAGAAGGCTTTATGGCCTAAGGACAGAGCCTTTGTACTTAACAAAAGCAAGATGAATATTTTATAATTGTATAAGACAACTAATCACAATATTTAAAATTCAACTATCTCTCATCATCTCGACAACTTAAGTAGGCAAACTAAGTATATTTATCCTTGGTAAACTGAGTAAACTGAGGCCCAGAGCATCACTGCTGTATAATAATAAAAAAAGCATTGAGCTTAGAGTCGAAATCCTCAACCTTCCTCCCACTCAGCTCTCTAAGCAGCAGTGTCCCTTATCTAGAAATAAAAGTGAGAACCCTTAACCAGCTAATTTCATTGGGATGTTTCTTGTAAAATCAAATGAGATATATATAAACATGCTATAGAAATTCTATAACATATTTTATAAAAAGAGGAAAAAACAAAAAGGAAAGTGACTTGCTTAGATCAAGTAACTCTTGGATAACTGGTGGGGTTCACCTGCCTTCCAGCCCTGTGTTCATCCCATTAGTCAAAACTGCTGAAGGTGAAAATGAAAATCATTCGCTATGGGAGCCCAAGTTTTTGGTCATCAAATATTTTAAGCTTACTTAGGATGAGTTTCACTCAGAGGGACCTGCGAGCCATGACAGCATTGCTCTCATCTGTTTCCTACGGCAAGTAGACAAAAGCTTACACCTACTGTGTAAGGTGTAACATAGTAACTGTGTAATGAATGTCATTAATTTAAGATTTTGTTTTCTAGCGTGGCTGCTAATAAGTGTCGAGATAACAGTGTTCCGGATGCCACTCAAACTATGTATTTTTCAACAAATTGCAAATTTACTCTACTAAATAATATATTTGAAGAAAAAATCACCATATCTTTGGAATTCAACGAATTGTTTGTATTATAGTGGTGTTCTTCATTACATGCCTGAATGCATTAATTAAGCACAGAGCGAACAATAAGCCTAAAAAAGCATGAAGAGGTGCACCTGAACCAGTAGGAAACACAGATTTCATCCACTCCAGGATATGGCAGGTCTGTTCCTGGAGAAGGAGAATGTTCCAAGCACTGTATCAACATTTCATATTTTGCTTTTCTGTGAGAAATGAGAGCTGTATGTCGTTGATTATAAACATAAACTTGAGATGGGAAGGTTTTACATTGAGAATTTACCTATTTTTCATGTTATTGACACCTTTTTCCTGCATCGTTTAAAAGCTTAAGCTCATTTTCGGACTCATTTTCCCTCAGGCTGTGTATACCCTTGCCTTAAAATATCACCACATTCCTGGGAACTTCTGAGGCTTTTTCATAATCTCTGCTGTCTGATAGCAAATTATGTGCCCAGCTAGTCTGACAAAGACTCTGCACAAGGCTCATGCAGCTTCATCCTTATCGAAAAGGCAGTTTCTGAGCCACATTTGGCTGACATAAGGGGTTCAAACAAGAGTTCATTTTTCTGGGTTCCCAACAAATACTTTCACTAATTCATTCACCAAATATGTATTGAGAATTGGAATAGTCTGTATTCTGAGAATAAAAAGTGAGTAAAACAGATAAAGTCCCTGTTCCCATGATATTCACTTTGGTGGAAGTAGGAGAGAGAGACAAATAATAAACAGAGCATCTAGCATAAGAGGTTTCTTTATAATACAATATGTATAATATAACATGGTATTATGGAGTGCTAGGGAGAAAATATGATGTGACAAGGGGTCAAAGTGGTAAGTTGGAAATACTATCTTATTCAGAGAGCTCTGGTCACTCTTAGCAATGCTCTCTATACTTCTGGTTCTCTTCTTCTTTCAGGAACACTAGAGGGTTACATTTCCTCACATTTTAAAAGATGGGTGTGATAATATGACTGACTTTGGCCAATGAAATCTCTTAGTCCATTGGTCTATGGCTACCCTATCTAAAGATAAAGGCTGAGGGGCCAAAACATAGAGATTGTACATCCCCATGTGCCCAGTTTATTTTGACAAGTAACTGAGGCCCAGTGTATGCTGTGTGTCATATTTAATCAGATCTCCTTTTTCTTTTACAGTGGGAGCCACAGAGGCATTTTAAAGCTTTTTAACAGAGGGAGGATATTGTCATGTGCCAGTTTCAAGGAAAAATAAATAAAAATGTGATATTAATTACCCAAATGAAAAATCTCTCTCCTCCATGCTTCCTCTTCCCAGGAAAATACCATGAAGGTAGAAAGATCTGGAAGTCTGATGGCAATGGTCTTATGCTTGTCAGAAGAGTAAGCAATCTGATAAATCTTAAAGTAAAAAGTCTGTTCATTGAGCCCATAATTGATCAAATATTTGACCACCAAGGTTTTTTTTTTTTACTTTACATCTATAAAAATCCTCAATTAGAGACAATTCTTCCAATGTATTTGGTTCCATTACGCTTTTGCTGAGCATTTTTACTACAAGTGCCATGTTTTTAGGTACTTATTTAGATAATGTACAGTTTGACTAGCTAAAACAGCTAGAAAAATTTCTAGAATTGAGAAATTTGTTTAATCCGAAAAGTTAGGAAAGAACTTAGCTCTCCAAGGAGAAAAATGAGCCCAGTAAAGCTAGAAGCAGATGCAAATATGTCTACCTAGAATGAAAGGAAGATTTGCACGGGGAAATGCTCTCATAACTGGAAATTAGCCTTCTCTTTTTAACAGCTAACTACTGTACTTTAAAACATTCTCTGTAGAATAACTAAAATAATTATGGCTATTGCATCCTTCTGATGGAGAAATGGCTCATGAAGAGATAAAGATAGAGAGTAAGCAGGCCGAATGGTCCTATCTAATTAAAAACTGTCATCTAATTCAACACATTCTCAGCAATAGGAAGGTCTCGGGAAATTTTGTGATAGGGAATGGTGTCACACAATCAAATGTTCTCCCTAGCATCACCAATTCTCCTATATGCAGTCACAATTTTTATTTCAATGGAAACAAGGACCCAAATTTTTCTATATGCAAATTAAATAGAATATTTTTCCTCACATAAGGGTGTCTCCTAAAAAAATGTTATTCTCTTTTCTTGTTGAATATCTTGGTGATCTTTGCCATATGAAAGCACTAAATTATAAATACAGGCATTAATTACCTATTTTTCTATGCTTTCTCCTTTTCTTTCCATTACAGGAATGACTTTGTTTTCATTCATTCATTCTGAGTTAATACTATGCAACAGTAATTTTTAAACTTCTAACTCCTGAAAATAACTTCAATTTCAGCTTGTCCCACTGCAACAGTCAAATCAAGTTAAAAATGCTTGTACATGTGAAGGGCTTTGACAACAAGATATCATTTGGCTATTAAACATTCATAGAACTGCTTTTCTGAGCATCGACTATTTATCCACATACAAGGCACTGACTCTCTTGAAGAGTCAAACTCTGTTGAAAATAAACATTTTGAAATAATTAATTTTCCACCACTGGCTTTATTCCTATCATAACCTTTGCATCCCCCAAAGTTAAAATGGGCTGGTCCCAAGTGCAAGGAAAGCTGTTGTTCCTCTCATCCTCCTGTAGGACCAGCCTGCCAACTTCTCTTAATTATATGGTGTCCTAGGCCCAGCTTAGCTTGCCCAAGTGCTTGCTAAATATTTTTTTTGCCACAAGTGGCAAAAAGTACAGAGGGGAACTAAAGCTTTTCCCCAAATTCCGAAACAATTATCCCTTCTTTGACTAAAGGGGAAACTACAATGTTAGTTCCACAGAATTTTTCATATGAGAAAGTGAAATTGAGCCTTTAACCTCCACCCTCCTGAGAGCCTAACTCTGTGACCTGCCTGCTCCCTTTGGTGCTGTGTCGCTTAGAGACGAATTGGGCATATATGTTTGTATGTGAGCAAGGGGGAGAAGGTTCTTAATGCTGTGGAATGCTGTCTTGACTTTTCAGAAAAATGGTCCTGTTCTCTGGCTCCATTGTAATCACACCCATGTAAAATTCTGAAATGTCTCCACTTGTCAGAGAGTTTTTTTGCCTCTCTAAGTTTTGTTCTCCTCTAACAATGAGAAAGTCTCACAAAGAACTTTCTGGTTACATCAAAGTTCCATTTGCCTCATTTATTTCTGTTGCTGTGATTTGAAAATCTCTCCATTGATGCAAGGTCATAAAATTGAATTCTACTAAGTATATTGCATAAGCTCACATCTTAGTCTATGTTTCTGTGTTACCTTTTATTTTCTTTATCCTATAAGTTAATGTCCTTCCTCTTAAAAAGGAAAACCAAGCAAAACTTAGCATAACATCTTTAATAAAAAATAATCTTACCTATATAGGGTGATTCTACACAGACTTCTATATGATCAAAGATATGAATCAAACTTTCTCAGAGTTTACTTCAGACTCATTATCTATTATTTGGCTAAATAAGCAAGGATCCTTCCTATTGATTTATCCAAACTGTCTGCTTTTATAGATAAGGATATTGATTAGTTAAGTGGTTTGCCTAAAATCCCATGACAAAGTAAGGAGAAAGCAGGACTGGAAAGCAATTTCCCATACTACGGTATATGTAATTTTTGTTTTGTTGATCAAATTTGCTTACTGGGAGTTAATGAAGTACCTCCCTTGGGAGCAAGTAAAGAAATAAATACAGAAAATTAGCACATTAATTTAGAAATGTGGTCATAGTAATTTAGCTATTATTTTGGTGATGAATACTACATGTATGTATAAAAGCATAACATACAATTGTTGATGCAATGTAATAATTTTCTAGTCTTCAAGAGATAAGTTCCCTTAGACAAAGAGACAGAATAGCCTTGCTAGAAACCTTAGAACTTAGTACAAACTCTCTTTCAGCCCCAGGATGATTCTCTGGCAACATTAAAGTGAACTTCTATAATAGCACGGATTGCTTTGCAGAAGTTCACTAAGCAGCATCCTATGTAATAAAGATGGAACCAGTGGTCAAATCACAAGTGATAACACAATACTATATCATTTCAAAGCAAATTTGTGGCATTTCTAACATTTTTCTAGTCACAATTCTTGGTTTAATTTCTTGAATTCATATACATTATGTTGACAATTCCCAAATCTTATTTAAGGAGTAGATAATCTTATTGAACAATAGATATTTTGTGTTCTGCATTTGATGTTTTAGTTTAAACTAAAACATTACCTTATCTGGGTAATGTCAAGTCTGTGAAATACAGATGATATTTTTGTATTTAATGGCAAATGAAGAGGCATTAGTGTGACTGCATATTTGCAACATTTTTTCTCTGAATACGATTACTTGCTTGCTTATTCAAGAGTCACGAAGTTGTTTTAAAAAATCCCGATTAGGATTGTATACAATAAAAACTGACCTCCAATAAGGTCTAGAGTAGGCTCTGTGCAGAAGAGACATTACAAAAGCCTCATTGTGATAGTTTGGGAAAATAACACCAGTTCTCACCTCCCGTATCTACAGTTTTATCCAACTAATTGTGCAGTACACTCCTTCCATGAATGGATTTTACCATCTAGCTTGCTTTGGCCAATGTATCACAAATAGAGGCTTGGAATGGGCTTGTGAATCTGAGCTTGTCCTCTTGTCCTCTGTTATTTTCATAAGAAACTTGCGTTGACTGCCCTGATCATCCCAGAAGAAGCATCAAAGTCATGTGGAATGGAGCCAGTTCACAGATGCAGGAGTGTGTTGTTGAACTACAGGCAATTAAGTGGGCCCAGTTAGTTGCCAGCTGACCCTCCAAATACATGAGCAAGCCAGCAGAGATGCTTAGCCTATTCCTGCTGACTCCAGAAACATAAACAACAAATTCTTATTGTTTGTTACTAAAGTTTTATGTATATTCATTACACTGCATAATTGCGGCAATAGTTGAATGATCCACATGTGGATTTCTTTGTCCCTCTAGATTCCTTCCCAATGAATATCCTGCAGTAAAACAAGAAAGAAAAGTGTTATTCAACACTAGCCATTTTTCCAGCACTGTGGGGAGATACACAAGAAAAACAAAGCATGGTCCACGTCTTCAGGAAATTTATAATCTCACCGAGAAAGAAAATTCACATACCCACAAGAGATAATTTTTCAGTGTATCTTAACTAGGGTCTCACATTAGCTTTAATCAAAATGCAACCATTTTTGGTGCCAGTCAAGACTCACTGAATCTAAAACCTCTAGTGGTTGGGCCCAGAAATATGTATTTTGGAAAAGCTCTTCAGGGTATTCCAATGCTCTCTCCTGGTTAAAAACCAATAGTAAAGACAATAAAACACACATCGTGTCTGTGCATAAGTGTAATGCAGTGTAGGAGAAAGATGAGATCAGTAGAAGCTCAAGTTGTCAAAGTCTTAAACGTGAGGTCTGAACAAGTTCTTAAGAATCACAGGATTTGTGTAATAGAGAAGAGGTGGGCATACAAGCAGAGAGAACATCATAAGTTCTGGAATTGAGATGGGAATTAATATGGCATAGATAGAACAGAGAATTATTTATTTGTGCACTTATTTATGTACCAAGAACTTCTTTAACATTTCCCATGTGCCAAGCATTAGTCTAAGTTCTTTACAAATATTGTCATAGCAACACTATGAGATAGGCACTAATACCATCCCACTTCAAAGTACAAGCTGACTAACGTGGAAGAATTCCTATATTCTAGAGAATGATCTTCCATGGGATTAGTATTTGATAGAAAAATTCTAAATGTCTAGAATAATTTTTCTTTGCAAAGAAACCTATAGAGAAATACCAAAGTTGCTGTCCACTACCTTGAAGTTAGACATAATAATAATTTTTTCTCAAGTGTACATAGGTTGCAAAAAGGAAAATAAAAAAGAAGGAAAGAATAAAATTATATATCGACTGTAGTTGAATTTTGCTTTAATATAATTCTAGAAGGAAAGAATAAAATTATATATCGACTGTAGTTGAATTTTGCTTTAATATAATTCTAGTAAAATAGCTTAATTCTAACAAACAAGATCCCTCTTCTTAGAGAACATATTCACGCTTTATTCCATTTTTAAAGGCAAGAGGTCATAGTCTTCTTTCAGTAAGTGAAAAAGTTCTGGGGATTCTGTCTGTATAGAACCGAATTCCTAAGCAAGATAATCGTCTAAAAAGAGAACTTTTGTATGGGTCTCCAAAGCTTTGCACTGAATTTCATAACATTCACACAAGGTTAATCATTCAGATTTTACCAAAAGTCTGCATATCATGAATATATTGTAGGATGTGTCTTTCCTTGTTTTTATAATAAGAGGTTTTTTCTCCCCTATAAATAAGCTCTGAAAATTATTCTAACCTCTTGCTTTTAATTCTGGAAATCTCTAGACATGAACACCCACTATTGCTTTGTTATATCGTATTAAAAATTTTGCAAATCCAGACAGATTTTATACATACTTTTCTATTTTCCAGAGTAACTTCTAACTATTTTAAGTCTAACTAATTGATTTCTATCTGAAAATAAGTATCTAGTAATCACAGAATTATGAACTTAGTAAAAAAACAAACAAACAAAAAAAAACCAAAAAACATAATTTTATAGTGCTAGAATGACTATCTGTACACAACTACTAGATTTTAAGAAAAATTTAGACTAACTTAACCAGATATCTTTCTAACTTTTCTTTAAACATTTTCAGGAGGAAAAAAAAAGTTTACATGGGTTCTTCCAGTAATTTATTCTCTGGGTTTTACTTTCAGCTAACAAAACGCCATGTTAAAGAGTAGATGAATAAAGCTTTCTAAGTTTATCTCCTGGTAATTTGAGACTTTAAAATTGTTACAAACTAATCAAGAGATACAGTGCTAATTTTTTTTTATTAGCAGTTGACAGTTTGTTTTCTCTGGAGAAAAATGTGAATATGATTAAAAGATTATTTGCATTGATTGATCCGTATAATCTTCTTTGGCCTGTTTGCTTACAAATCCATTCTTTACCCTTCTTCTGTTCTGTGTTACAGGGACACTGACCCATAAAGACTGTATTTCCCAGGACTGTGTATGTTGACTTCTGGCAGGGTTTATTCAAAAAGAGCAGACTAGGACAGAAGGGATGATAAAGAGAAAGGAGAAATAGGATATTTCCTCCTCTCTCTTCCTAAGTAGTAATTCTGGTGACATGCACTGCTGCAGCTCCTGCCAGACAGGTATACCAGATGGCCTTAGTAGACCACCTCCTCTATTCATTTTGTCCTTTAAATTCATGCATGTTAGCTGTTTCATGCTACTATTAATTTCAGGGTTTCCCCTTTTCCCTGTTTGGCTTTTTTGCTCTTGTGTCACCTATGTTATTAATTATCTGTAGTAAATGTCCTCTATTTGGAACACTTAGAGTGGTTTCTGTTTTCCTGACGAGACTCTGACTTATAAATAAAAAGTAACCAATTCCTAAAAATGACTTCAGGCATCTTACAATAAAGGCACAGAACCATCAGAACCAAAAACAAACAAACAAACAAACGAAAATGAAATCTATCTAAATCAAGAGGTAGAAGAGAGATAGAAGGTTAGAAATTTATAAATTAAATTTCGGTTTGCAATAGAAATTTTTCTCTCAGCCATTTTCCCCTCTAAGTCGGAATAGTGAATATTTCATAAAAACTATTTAAATCAATTTGTCAGAACAATATGAAATGAGAGCATATTGGTGGAGATAAGTGCTGCAGGACAGAGAAGCAGATCTTCTTACATTGGTGTCCTAGCCCTGCCTGGACCAAGTCTATCACACATGCTTCCACCATATTCACAGGGCAAGTGCAAGTCACATATGCAACCCCTTCCCATAGGCACACTCAGGTTTATAAGCGATTCCATTTCTTTCCCTTCCTCTCAAAAAATATATCATAATATATAATGCATAATAATTAATGAAATTATTATAAGAGTAACCTTGAATGTTTTCTAATTTATCTTAAAAATTAAATCATTCACAATCTTTGATATTTTATTTTAATAAAATAATTATTGCAACAGAACTAACAACTAATCAATGATTCACTATTATAATATAACATATGGAGAATTTCTGGCTTATATTAATTGCAGGCACTATATAATTGTCAGAGTTCTTATCTCATTTTGAATACATAGGCATAATCTGTATGTTTTTTTAAACATTATAAAAGTAAATTAGAATGGACAATATGTTATATACCAATGGTCATGATCACATGTACTCTTAACAGTGATAACATCTGGAAATGGAATGAGCAATAAGGCCGTCATGCTCTGCAAGTTATAAAAACTTTGTCTCTCATTTGAAACTTAAAACAAATTAATTATATCAACTATATGACTAATAAGTTCCAGATTTATTAGTAAGAATATCTGTAATCAATGAATGCAAAATTGCCGATTGTATTTCCTTAAAAGGGACCAAATAAATTCTAAAAGACCAGACTGATATTCCTTTGTATGATCATGAATATCCAGTGAATTCTAAATTCCACAAAGTCCAGAAAGGTAATAAATTAATACTGCAACTGATTAGCTTAGTTATTAAAACAAAGTCACTGCTGTAAGTTAAATCTTTCATAAGTACGTTAACACTATCGTAGGGCCTAACATTAAACAAAGGCTGTCACCTGCCTAAAAAAATGTTTAATTTTATCACATGTAAATCAGAAACAGAGCATGTGCCTGGATCAACATGAGCACATCTCAACCACTAGGAAAAAATATCTTGATTGCATGGCCTTCTGAGAATTATCTAAAATTTGCCCTTTTGGAATATAAAGTATAGTATTAAAGTTAAAATTTCCCATTGTTTTATATTACCTCATTAAGGTAAAAGTTCCATTAAAGTAGGAATGTGTTTCTCTTGCTCACTTTGTCTCATAAATATCTCCTATGTCTCACAAATACTTTAAAAGGTGCTCAATAAATATTTGTTGAACGAATAAATAAATGAATGAATAATACCATTCTTATTCTAATTTGAATGTCTCAGGTGTTTCTTTGTGATAAATTGCTGATTTATTAAAAATATCATTTTAAATGAATGTATATGAATAAAAATTAAGTCCAGTCTTATCAGAGGCCATTAAGAAGTTTGAACACACAAAACTCCTTTCACTTCTGGAATTATTTTTCCCACCATCCAGTGTATATAATGGGAATAGTTAGACATTTCAACTATGGAAGAAGTGTTTTCCATTTGCTGGACTTCAGAATTTATATCTTTTCAGCTTCCTTCTCATGATTTTATTCGTTGGACCCTGAAGAGCTTACAGATGCCAATATTATAAAAATAAGTTGTAACAATTTCCATGGGGGGACATCCCTTTTGACAATTTACAATAAAGACCAAGAATCTATGTGGTTTGGCTAACCAAACTTTCCTGGAAACAGTCATCAGACATAATAGAAAACTGACCTCGCTCCTGCCAGTTCCATTCTTTTCCAGGAATAAACTAAAAGTATCCCTTCAGCAAAAGTTCCCCAGTGACATCCTAACAATTAATCTAATTCTTTTCCCATAAAAAGTGGAGAAATATCAGTCCCATAACCTTTAAGAGACTGAACACATTACCAGAGTTGTTAAAACTTAACAGTTCTTGACACAAGGCCAATCCTAAACTTTTGCACTTTTCCCAACCTAATAGTCACCTGACTCCTATTTAAATATTTGGTAAGGAACTACAACCAAATTAGAATGTGTTTAATCCAAGCATTTACATGCTGCCCACCTTCTATCTGCTGCAAAAAAAAAATGAATCCTCTGGTTGGAAGTGAGTCTAATAGAATAAATATCATTTGAGACTCTGCCAGTAGTACGAACAATTACCAATTCTATACTGTGCTCTTCTGCTTCTTTTCTCTCTGACCATGAAAGAAACTAAGGCAGCAAGAAGGCTACATCCAGCTGGGCTCCCTGTGAGGACACCTCTCTTTCTATAATCAGACTCCACAAAAATAAGCTCTTGCTTCTGGGAGATCAAACAGGAAGAGACTGCTGTTCTGCAGAAAATAAATAAGCAGACATCAAAGATCTGTAGAAATTTTGATTAAGAAACTTGCTCAGTCTTTCTGCACTGCAGACACAGCACTAGTGACATGTGCTGTAGCTAGAATTGAGCTTATAAACTCTTATTTTTGCCTTTGAAGCCTCTGCCGTTACATTGAAACACACCCATCCATTTGGACATCTTAAAAAAAATTAATAAAATAATGACCCTTGCCTGAACCTAGTCTTTGAATCAAGAGGCTCATTCATATAAGAGTGTTAAAATATTTTTGTCATTCAACACTTCTCTCAAGAGTGAGGTTTAAATTCCTTGTAGAAACTGAGAAGAAAGTAATACCTAATCAAAAATGATTTTGCTCTGGTGAAATATCAAGGCAAATTGTTTTCTTGCCCAAGGACATTAGACTACATATTACCACAATGAAAAGAGTGTCGGGGAGAAACAACATCTTTGCCTCATTCTTTCAACCATTCATTTAAGTCTGAAGATCCAATCAACGGATGACCAAATTTCAAAACTGCAGAAGAATGCAAATATTCAACAACATTAGACCTACATAGGTAAACTTCCAATCAAAACCATCTGAATAAAAATATATTAAAAAGTTAAAACTGTAAAATCATTGCATGGAATGAAAAAAAGCCAACCAGAAAAATGAGGAACTTGAATAATTGATGTAATTTGGCCAAACATTACACTATTGCTCCAATTTTGACCTTGTTTTGCTGGGGCTAATTTCTCCTGCCAGGTTCTCTTGTCTGGTTCTACATGGCTGTCATCTTCACCTTTACGGCTCTTGATCTCATCAAAAATAGCAAGCAGATCTTTGAAAATAAATTATATCACATTTTTGGAAGCTATAAGAACTTAGGAATGACCTAAGTGTCAGGGCAGAGACTGTTGAAAAGAAAGTCTCCATCCTAAAATCCTTAGCCTTGATTATCTGATTGTTTCTAAAAAAAAAGTCTATTCATAATTGTCTTCTCCTAAATTCGCCATTTGAATGTAACAAGTCACCATCCACCTTGTTGATGGTTTCTTTTACTGGGCAGAAGCTGTTTAGTTTGATTATAGTCTCATTCATTTATTTTTGCTTTTACTTCCCTTGCTTTTGGGGTCTAAATCATAAAACCCTTTCTGAGACCAAGGCCCATAAGTTTAGTACCTAGTGACCTCATTGTACAATACTAACACATCTGACTCCACACAATTTTGAGACACGTAAGACTGCACAATGTTTGAGAGTATGCAGAGAAGACAAGGTGTTCATATAGGTTGTCCTGCGATGTAGACAGCAGCATGATTTGTAATTAAGAGCCAGGCTCTTAACTCAGAACGCATTACTACAAATTCTGTCGTTAAAACTCACTAGCTGTATAACCTTAGACCAATGCTCCCCAATCTTTTTGGCACAAGGAATCGGTGTTCTTAATGCCCGATGATCTGAGGCGGAGCTGAGGCGGTGATGCTAGCACTGGGGTGTGGCTGCAAATACAGATGAAGCTCGCTGGCTCACCGGAGCTCACCTCCTGCTGTGCAGCCCAGTTCCTAACAGGCCACAGACAAGTACCGGTCCTGGCCCAGGGGTTGGGGACCCCTACCTCAGATCTCTCTAAAAAGCAGTTTCTTCGTTTGTAATGGAAATCACAATAATATTTCATAGTGTTGTTGTGAATATAAATGAGATGATATGTAAAGAGTTTAGCTGTTCCAAGAACATACTAAACTCTCAATAAATGTGAGCTATTGTTATTTTTCAATAATATATTGAGAATATACTTAATATATACTGAAAAATACATGTCTAGAATATAAGAAAAATAACAGAATGTAGGAATATTTGTATACGGTTTATATATATACCTATGTCTAGAAGTTATATCTATAATAACTTCTTTGATGAGCTTATTATTGTTTTAATCAAATTTTATTTCTGTTACTTTGAAGGTTTTTTTATTCTGCAGTCTTGAGATCTGTTATTGTGGATGTCTTGTGGCACTTATAGATTATGTTTGAATTGCTCAAAGACAAATCTAGAACCTTTGAATGACTGAGATAAAAGAGTCTTCAAATTTTTTACTGCACATCTCTTGTTTACCTTATTTATCAATTTTCTTCAATATAAACTGGAGTGACCAGTTTGTTTCATTTATAAACTATCTTTTCTAGGGTAGTATTTATGCAGCTAAACGAATAATTCTTTCAAAAATTAAAGTCAAGAATTTGGAGAAAAGTAAAAAGCTTTTACTGACAAAGTGCTTATATAAATAACCTAGAAATCACATTTGTGAGCTCTATTATTAAAAGGATCCAGTCTATTACTGTACTCTCATAGCACGAAGAGGCCTCGCCATGCTGGGTATTAAACAAAAGCCACTATCTGAGTGTCTTACCTTGCATCACCCTATGAAAACTACTGAATGCTATGAAAACTCACTCACGAATGTCCTTACAATCATGTTTTAGATGACTTTTTGATTACACAATCCTTGATGAGGTTCGTATCAAATGCTATTGTACAATGTTGCATTACTGAATTGATCTGAAGGTGACAACACAGATTCAATAAAATACCTCACAGACATAGGAAGGTTCTGGTCAGCTCCTAGCAGGCATGATGGATATGCCTAAGATCTAAAGCATGATGACATTTCTCAGGCACTGAATCAGACATTGTCAAATGAAGCCAGCTGAATCCATTAGGTCTATGTAAAGATGTTCTTATATAGCATGTGAATGCTGATTTTCCTCTTGGAAAACTCCTTAGAAACTTCAAAAGATTGAGTGGGTCAAGAGTCCTCCCTCTAGCCAATGCCTGGTTTTATCTGGTCAGCCAACCTTTTACTAACACAAGAGTGGTCACCAATAAATCTCGGATTGTAATTATTCACCAGCACTCCATCAGCCCTGGCTACTCCTTTCATATCATCAGACTTTGAAGTTTTGTGAGGGCCCATCTTAAATTTAGATAAAAGATTTCTCTCTGTAGGTCCCTGAAATACACTCAGGAAAAGGATGGTTTCATTTACTCCTAGAGCCATTCTTTACTCACTTCTTTGTGTTGCAGGTGGCATTTTAACAACAGTAGTTTGAGCTCTAAAGTCCAGGACAGGAAAGCAATCCGCTCGCCTCTGTGGCTATAATTCAAAATCTTACTCATTTGAGTGCCTACAAACATAGAAAAATGGGTCCTGGTGTCAGTCAGAGCCAACAACCAAAAAATTCAAACTAAAAGGGTCCAAAGTATGAACCCAAAGCAAACCAGGTAGGCTGTGAGCAAAAAGAACGTCCCATAAAGCAGAAAAGCAACACTTATCCAGTAGCACATCAATAAATAAGGGAGGTGCTAAGGGATATTTATAAGATTGGTTGAGTGCAAAGGTAGAATTTTTTTTGTTTCACTCTGTGCAGTTTTCTAATCCAAGAAATTTTCTGGAATCTTGACCTTAAATTTGGAGTATTTTCCAAGATAGCTAATTTAGATTTTGGGTCTCAGCTTAAATATCACTTCTTTAAGGAAGTTTTCCCTCTTCCTCCAAACTAGATTAGATCCTGTGATACAGGTTGCCATAATATGCCTCATAACGCTCATTACATTTAAAGTTAATCATGTGTGAAATGATCTACTAAATTATTAGCCTCTCTGCTGAATTTAACATTCCAGGAGACAGGACGATGTCTATTTTGTTCCCCGATATAGAGATGACCAATATTTATTTATTGAAAAATCCAGTGGTTGAAGACTGAATATCAAGATTGGCATAACTAAGGACTTAGAATATTAGACCTAGATCAGACTTTAAATCACAACCATTCCAACCTCGATTTCATTGTGGGAATCCTCTCTCAAAGTGCTTAATTAATGATCACCTGGTTGCTCTTTAAACAATTGCAATGAAGTGTCAGTAAGTAATTTGTGAGACATGGTATTTTACCATTTACTACTTATTAGAAATTACTCCGACAAGTGCTTCCTATAACTTCTATCTTTGTGTCAGTTCCAGTCTCAGAAGCAATCCGGAATAAAATCCACACCTTCTTCTGCACAAGAGTCTTTAAATATGGCAAAGTAGCTATAACATGTTCCAATATGTCTTTCTTCCTCTAGGCTTAAATCCTTGGTTCTTCAAAATGTTTCTCGTACAATTTGGTTGATTCTCCTCACAGTCATTATTCCTTTACTCAGCCTGTATCCATTTGATCAGATCCCACAACTCTCCATATATGGTATGACCCAGGCAAAGTACGGTGAAACCATCAACTTCCTTGATCTGGATTCTATGATGACTTTATAAATGTAGTTTAACTTTGCATTGTTAGTTGCATCCTACTATCCCTATTAAAAAAAAATAAAATTGAATTCTATTGGGCTCAGCACCTGCTTAGTAAAGCTGTGATATCTCCTGAAAATCTAAGAGCTGTTTTTCTTTATCATATGTGTGTCAGTACCATATTTAAATCCCAATGCCTCCAGGAAGATTATATGACACAGGATATGTAGAAGTGTCTTAAAGTTTATCCTGTAACAGACCTAAAAAATATACAGGTTTTTCCCCCTCTACCTTTCCTTCTGGTTATTTTCATTTGCTTCATGACTCTTGTGTGATTCTTGATAATCACTCCAAAAGGCTGAATATTAAAGAATTATCTCGGTCTGCAAAGGACAGCAATGAAGTTCTTATTTCAGTGGTGGCATATTTGTTAGGCTTTTTTTTTTAGGGAAAATATTGCTATTCATAATTATTTTCACCCTGTTCTGTTCTTTCATTTCTTTCTTTCTCTTTTCTTTCTTTCTTTCTTTTTCTTTTTCTTTCTTTCTTTTCTTTCCCTTCCTTCCTTCCTTCCTTCCTTCCTTCCTTCCTTCTTTCCTTCCTTTCTCTCTGTCTCTCTGTCTCTCTGTCTCTCTGTCTCTGTCTCTCTGTCTCTCTCTCTCTTTCTTTCTTTGAACTCCTATCATTCAGGTGTTGTATCTTTTGGAAAAATATTATTTTCTTAACTTTTCCTCCATTTTTCTTTTTTTTTCTGGGAACATTGCTTCAAATATATATTCCAAATGTCTTCTTGATTTTAAGGTTTCTATTATCATATTCGTAGTTAGAAAGGGTTCTTTCTTGTTCAGGGATGCTCCTCTGTGAAAGTATCCTCTTCTTATTTCATATGCAATGCTTATTTAACTAACAACTTTACCTGCAGCTTTTTTTTTTTAAGCTTTATTCTCTTTCCTCTGTTTACTTTATCAGCTTTGTTTCTCCTTTTTCTACTTGTTCTTTTTGGCCTTTGCCTTCTACATTAGGGACTTCCAATGTTTGGTTTTCCCTGGCCAGAAATATATATTTAAGAGTGAGATCCTAGAATTCTATTTAAGAGCGAAAAAAAAAAATCTCGCATTGGTGGCTCTTACCATGAGTGATAAGTGGGGACCCATGCTATTTCATTCGAGAAGTCCTAACGATAGTCTCTGTAAACCTTTTCTTTTGAGCCAGTCCTTTGAATCGAGGATAGAAATTCTCTAGGCTGCTTCTAAATTGTGCTGCCATCAGCATTCTTAGAGCCAAAAGTGAAAAGAAGGCCCAAAGACTCCCAGTACAGAACATAGACTTTCACTCAATCTTGTAGTTTCCAATTCAGGGCTACACCCCATGCTCAGTTTTGCAAGCTCTGCCTGAGTTAAGATTCTCCCTAGATCATCTTTGCCAGAATAGAAATTTCATTTCCTCTGCTGGGATGGGACTTGGAGTTTAGCCTGACTATGAAGGCTCGAGAGGTGATCTTAGAGGTTAGCTGTTCCTTAGATGGAACTTTGCACTTATCTTCCTCATTCAGCTTCATCTCCTAAGCCTAATTTAAAAGTATTTGTACCTCAAACTCAAGACTTTAGGAGTTATGCAGATTAATTCATTATCTTGTTTTTTGGATTCCCCAATAAATTCTTCTTTCTCATATCTAGTTATCAAACACATATCTAACTTTCTATCTTCCAAATGAACACATTTGTGTGTGTGTGTGTGTGCGCGTGTGCGTGTATCATATAAATATGTCTCATATAGAGTTGGGACACACTTATACTAAAAAATTAGTTGTTTATCTAAAATTCAAATTTACCTGGATAGCTTATATTTTATCCAGCAATCCAAGTAGGGTGGAAAGCAAAGTAAAAAGTTGTTAGGAATACTGAAATTCTCACCTTACAATATGAAAAATCAAGAGATGGTATCTGGATTTGATAGAACAAGAAATTGATATGTTTAATATAATATTTAGATTTTCAAAAATAGCTGATAAAGTTACTAATCGAGAATGTTTTTTAGATGGAGAGAGGATAGGATGTGGGAAGTAGTATAAATAAAATCTTCACCTATTATAGCAGAAAAATCACTACGTTTCTGCTAATATCTAAAGTTGAGAAATAAGAAAAGTAGTCCAACGTTAAGGAAATCACCAGAAGACCTAAAAGCAGGAATGATTGAATATAATTGTCACTGAGAGCTGGGAAGCTGGCTGCAATGACATATGAGGGGATTATGTATTTTCACTATTAGCCCTGTAGTACGTTTTGCTTTTTAATACATGTTTAATTTAAATTAAAATTTTTTCATTTGTTTTAAGAAATAGCTTAAGTGAATAATTATGTTTCTAATACAATGTTTATTATTATAAAGTAGCAAAAGTCTGGTGGCCTTAATAAGTGTTTGCAGCCTTGACCTATAAATACTGTTCACATCTTTAAATTTTGAAATTTCAGAGTCAGAATAACTTACGTTTCAAAGACAGAAATCTATTGGAAAAATCAGATTTTCTCTTTTCCTAGTAAGAAGAAACTTTTTTATAGGGACAATGTTGAAGATGAAAGCAAAAACTCCCAGCAGGTGCTAATAATCTTGCTTTCATGAAAGAGCAGTCAAGAAAAACACATTCATTTGTCTACTTCTAATGCTTGCCACAGCTACTGTCAGATATCTGAGCAATGTTCCCATTTTTAATAATGATTAAATAAGTAATTGTTTCATTAGTCTTAATCTTGGGGTTTACTATAATCTAGGTTTCATGAATAAGCATACTAATTTGTCTGATTAATTTCCTTCTAGCAGTAATTCCAGTTAATAAGAGTGATAAAAGCAATATACAAAAAATGCAACATTTGTGTAATTACTAACTAAAGTTATGAATATAAAAATATGCAATTTCGAAAATGAGTGAAGGATGAAAAATAATAGAGGAGCATAGGCCTAATAATTTGTCTAGTAATATCAAACAAACTTGATATATAATGTATGGTCACTGAATTCACTTCAAGTCAAACTAGTTGAACTCACACATAAGAAATGCTGTTGTAGTCTTCATGTTCAATACTGTAGGGTCTCTGATTGAGTTTCTTTGGTAAGAAAATAAAATTACTCCAAACCCACTACACAACATGATCTTATAAATAACTGGTACTTCTAAAGACAAAAACACATTGTTTTAGGAACGCCTAAATCTACAGTGAAAGTCATGTTCTACAAAATATTGAAACAATTTCCACAAAGTACTTATAGATAAAATGCAACCTAGTTACATATTGAATACATACTTTTCTCAGTTGTATTTACAAAGGTACAACTCAATGAAAAAAAGGAATTGATAGCAATACTGCAGCTCCAACAAGAGTCAGATTTGCATGAATTATTTATGTTTAACTGCTTTTTTTTTTTACTTAGGATTCATAATATACTTTACCTTATTTTACAACAGAAAGAGAAATTATGGCTCAATTTACTAAAATAATTATAATCATAATCACATCTGCTCTTGAAGACTGTCAAATATCTCCAGAGTGCACTGCATACATTTCTTTTACTAGATTCCTTCTTTTATGAGTTAATTAAACAATTTCACAGTATTATTGTACAACTATTCTGCATGGCATATTGTTTCTGCAGAACATTCCTTTTAACAGCTCTATTTTTCAAACAGATGTTCATTTAAATTTTTTCACAGATTTTATTTGATGAATGATTTGTGCATTTATCCAACTATGTCATCACCTTTCTTTGGATTTTGAAGCAGCTCTATCCCTCTCTTATGGAAAGTGTAATAGAGTCAACAATTTCAAAGGGGAAAAAAACGCTCTTCAGCAAATGACCCAGGTCAGCATGTTAGAAAATCAGAGCAAATTATCCCCAAATTATGGCTACTCAAAATTACCTTGGTATTCGAGCACAATGTCAATAAGAACTTTTCTCAGAGGCATGGAAAAATAAAAACGTATGATGGCACATTACTCATTTTGTCATTATGAATTTTTACTTACATTTCCAAGCAGATTGACTTCATTATAAACCAGAGTAAAATGACATTAAAGAGAACAAAATGAATGCAAGACCACTTTAAGTTTATTTACTAAAAGACAACTGAGTCAGTCATTCCCCAAGACGAAGGGACACTGTATATTGTTATGAGTTGGCTTGTCTTACCTAAACATTTTAAAGGAAGGAAATGCCATCTACCATATATTTTGAGGAGGATGTTTTCCTCCCTGTTTGACTCAAACCGAGTTTTACAGGGTTTGAGCCTCTGGCCAGGTTTGTTTTATTCAGTTCTTTCGATAGATTTATCTCCTCTTATTGTCTCTGTCTTAGAGAGCTACCGCAAAGAGTCAGTTGTGTTCACTAGTGAAGATGTTGCATCTCATGTGAAGAAGGGCTATTTTGTTTTCCTTTTATAATTTCACTGCAATGAAGTCAGAATCTCACTCTTTTACTCTCATCAAAATAAACGGTGGCACAAAAATATATTTAACCCTTCCTTTCGAACTATGGATTAATGAATTATGAGCATCTACCTAACACAGTGTAAGAAAAATGAAGAACAGGTATTTTTTCAGAGCTATTCTTCTATTCCTTTTTCTTTCTTTTTCTTTTAACCAGAATTTGGTTCTGTTGGTATAAGAAAATCTGAAAAGGAGAGACATTACTAGAAATTTAAATTATGCTCACAAAAGAACCGACTCATTTTTAGGTTAAAAATGTGCAAAATGTTAATTATGGGAAAGTTTTAGAAAAATTGCACCGTGATGTCCCAGCCCCTTCAGCTAATACAGCAGAGTTTAATAATAAATCTTGAATTGTCTCTTTACATAGACCTTCTAAGATCTCTATACAGTCTAGATCTCTAGGAAGATTATTTAGAACAAGTTGCTGAGATGCCATTTTGGGAAAGTAGAGTTCTGGGATGATTAAGATCATTGGGCGCACTGGGAAGACATTTCTCACTGTCATGTGAATCGTGTGCAGCTGGCAATGAGTGCTGATGGGATGGAAAATATATGACAGATGGCCAGGAGTGGAGCACTTCAGTCATTATAAAGGGAGCTCATATAAGTACTGTTTAGAATGGCAGTAATTTGGAAACACCTAAAATTTTCAGGTAAAAGTGTTTTTTGAAATTGATTTTAATATATCTATGCAATAAAATGATCTTTGGACATTAAGAATGAAAAAATAAATTATTTATTTATTTTTATTAATGTATATTTATTTATTGAAGAATGATTACAATATAAACGCTTAAGAAAAAATAGGTAAAAAACAACATGCATTTTACAGACTCCTCCATTTTCTACATTTACATGAGCACCTGCTGACCGGACTAAACGACTTAGTACTCATTGCATCTTTATATTTCATTTTCCCCCTTACCTTATTCTAAACCTGGTTTCTTTGACACCTCAGTGGTGACAATGGGACTGTGACTACAATGGGAGCCTGCAGAAATAAACCATAAACACAAATGCTAAGCATGCAGGTCTAGTATGAGGCTACATTATTATTTGTGTATGTTCCATCTAAATTTCTTTTTGAAGTATATAAATTTATCCAGAAAGGTACACTAATCACAATTGATTATCTCGGTGAATTTTAATATTGAACACATCTAAGTAACTATCACCTTCATCAAGAAAAATATTTCCAGCCTCACTCCTACCTCTTCCCAGGCAGTACTATCTCCATCCAAGCTTAGCTACTATCTGACTTATAATACTTTGTCTGGGTTCTTTTGCTCAAAACCATCTTTGTGGTATTCATATATGCTTTTGCATGTAGTTATAGTGAATTTATTCTCATAGTTATAAAGTATATAACTTTAAATATAGCACTGCTATGAACATAGTTGTGATATTGATTGAAACCTGAATGTTAACATGTTAATTTACCTTTAGGAAAATAGAATGAGCTTCATTATAAATGGGAGATAGATAGATAGATAGATAGATAGATAGATAGATAGATAGATAGATGTATTTATATATCGTGTATTACATGCCATTGATTTGGCTCTGACTCCTGGTGATGCTAAGAATGAGTGATGTCCACAGTGTCTTGTCCTCAACAGCCCTGCTCAGCTCCTGTAGACTCATACCTGTGGCTTCTTTTATGAAAGCAATCCAGCTCGAATTTGGTCTTCCTCTTTTCCTGCTGCCTCTTATTTTTCCCAGCATATTGTGTTTTCAAAAGAACACTGCCTTCTCATGATATGTCTTCAGTAGACCAGCTTACATTTTGTCCTTTTTGTCTCCAGCAATATTCCAGGCTTAATTTACTCAAGGACCCACTTGTTCGTCTTTCTGGAGGTCAAAGGATATCCACAGAGCTCTCCTCCAACCACATTTCAAATGAATCAATTGTTTTTTATATATCGGCCTTCTTTACGGTCCAGATTTCACATCTGTACATAATAATTGAGAGTACAAGAGTGTGGATGATTTTAGCCTTGGTCTATAACAACATATCTTTGCTCCTGGTGATTTTGTACGTTATACATATATATAAAGTTATATACATTATATATAACATTTTATATATAACATATTTTATAGTGCTGTATTGTATTTCCTAAATTTTAAAGACTATTTGTATTTATGTTTGGTTACTAATTTTTCTTTTTGTATTGTCCTGGTATGATTTTGGTATGAAGGTTATGCTGGAGTCTTAAAATATGTTTTGAAAGTGTTCTTCTTTACTCTGGAATGGTTTTGCAAGCTTACTCTTACTATAAATATTAAGAAGCATTTATGAGGAAGCCATTTGGTCTTGGAGTTTTTTAATGGGAAGTTTTCATAATAATATATTCAATTTCCTTAAGAGGTATATGATCATTTAGATTGCATCATTTTTGGTTAATGGCTTTTCATGAAATTTTTCTATTTCATCTATATGATAGATGTCTAAAGTTTTCTCAATATTGTCTTTTTAAATGTTGTTAGCATCCATATTAACAATGACTTTTTTTAATCTATGACATTGGTAATGTTTTGTTTTCTTTCTTGTCTCTGGGTCAATTTTGTCAGTTTTATTAGTATTTTTAATAAATCAAATTTCGTTTGTTGATTTTCTCTGTTTTATATTTGTTTCCTATTTTATTAATTTCTGATTTTAATTTAGGATTTCCTTCTTTCTACTTCTCCTGAGTTTGCTTAGCTCTTTTCCTATATCCTTGAGATGAAAGCTATATAATTCATTTTCAGCCTTCTCTCAAATACAAATATGAATACTGTTTTTGTTTTTATATAATTCACATTTATGTTCAATTTTAGCTAGTAAATTCTAAGTACAAAACATAATGATATTAATATTAAGTGCCATTATAGCTGACATTTCACTGAGCTATACAAGAAATATTCATTGAATGTCTACCATATGCCAGGAGCTAGAGACACAGCCGTAAATGAGACACATACTTCATTCTCATGGAGCTTATATTTTAATGGGAATCTACAGATAGCAATAACATAAAAAAAAAAATACATGAGACGATGCTAGATATCCAAACATTTATTGAGAATCTATCATTTGCCAAACATTGTTAAATGGTTGTAAGAAGGACAAGTATGAACACTAGAATGAAAAAAATATATTTAATATCAGCAAGTATGCTAGAAGATAGGCATTTTCTGCATTTTACGAGACAACTAAGATTCACAAAGACCAAGTAAACTAGTTTATAACCAATAGACAAATGGAGTCTCCAAATATCATATTCTTTCCACTAAGGGGGAACAGAGTTTGCCACCTCAATATATATCTTTTTTGGGGGATATTGATTATTTTAAGCTGGTTATTTTTAATAAATGAAAGACTCAGAAAACTGTTTACCTTACCCCTAACTGCTTAAAAGGATTTAGGTAGAAGACCTGCTCCAGGAAGGGAGCTATCATCATAGATAACTATAGTTTAATATGAACTAGTGTATGATAAAAAGAGTGGAACCTAGCAAGGCCCTTTTGATCAAAGTCCTCTCTGTGTCCCGTTAAAGATGGCCCAGCAAGCATCTGTTTTAAAACATGTGCTTTCCCATCTCCATGTGAATGGCCTTCCTCTCCTTTGAAGTTCCAAACCACATTCTCCTTCTTCTTAGGTCTAGAAGGCATATAAAATCTAACTGCCTGATTTGTCCTAGGCCCCATATATTTATGGAACCTTCATATGTATATACACAATTAAATTTGGTTATTTTCTCCTGTTACTCTGTCTCATGTAAATCTGATTATTAGATTAGCCAAAGAATAAAGAGGGCAAAAGGGGGAAAATTTCCCCCTCCCCCACACCACTCTATCAAGACTAATTTTTCAGAGAGCTGGGCATTTCATTAAGGAATTTCACATTCGATCCTTTATTATCTATGACAACAGCCGATTTTTCAATGGAAGTTTTAACAATTCAATTGGTCTTTTGGTAGTGAGACCAACATTTAAGTTTTGATTTGAAGAATCGAAATGATAGAATGTAATAACTAGAGGATGTTCACAGATTATTTTATTTACTCCTTTTATTAATAGATTGGTTATAAGCAGAATGGGAGACAAATGTGTAAATGATTAGTGTAAAGCTACAAGAGAAAACAAAGGAAACACAAAGCATATGCTTCAGAGGGCAACTGTATCTTCACAGAAAATACACATTATATAAATGAGCATTTCTCTCAGCTTCAGAATGGAAAACACTGTCAAACATCCCTTTTTCTCCTTTCCTAAATGGTTGCTTGTTTCAAGTTCTTTTTATGCATTCCCTAAGAAAAGCCTCACAAATAAACAAAAGATGCTATATGGGCTCCATCTACAAACAAGCTCCTAGCAGGAATCTCAACTGCTCTGTTATTTGTTTCCCTTTGCTTCACAGCTCCAGGCAGACAGCAGACAGTCAGCTCAGCTTTGCCTTCAGCAAGGGAGACTGAACAAAGAAATCCCAGGGTCCAAACTGTTCAAAAGATCTTCTACAAATACTACAGGGCCAGTGAACTTCAAAACCTGTGACTTTTGCTTTAAAATTAAGAAGGGTCACTATGAACACCAAATTGATGCCTGAGGGTTGGGAGAGAATGACAACTGAAGAGAGACATATATTTCTGCAACCTCTTGAGAGGTTCTGAAAAGAGGAAAAGGGAGACCTCAACTATGAAGAATATCTGTGAAAAGAAAGAACAGAATTAGTGCTTCATTAGCTTACACATATTCACCTCCATCGGATTTCTATTCCAGAGGTAACTAACCTATTCTGACAAATCAAACCAATGGCCAAAACCCCTCTGACCATTTTAGTCTGTGTGGTGAATGCTGTTTAAAAACCATCAACCTGACAGAAAAACTGTGCCTAATTAACACTCTCCTAATACCCCAGCAAATAACAAACCTGCTGTGGGGGGAGGGAATCCATTCACACTTCCTTATCAAATTAGGGCCAAAAAAGTGCTCCTAATTAGCTAAAATCAATTAATGTGGCAGCAAAATGAATGTATTTATACTGTCAGCTAAAGGTACAGTCAGAGAAGTGTCTAATATATAAAGAAGCTGCTGGAGTTCCTTAAAGCAGTTAATAAGAGGTTAGGGCTGAGCAGACTTTATCAGTGACACACAGAATCTGATGAAAATTTACCTCAGAAGCAGCAGACATCCTAGGGCATTATAGGACTTTTGCGATTCTAATTGCAGTTATTCATTAAAACATGGAGAGAAAAACATTTAGTTAATCAATAACAGTCATGTAGATCTTGGTGCTTATCTGCAACTATACATATAAAATTATATATACTTACAAATAAAAGAGGTGCTTTAGACTGTTCATTAGTAGGCTCTTATTGAGTTAGTTATATTTTCTGTAAAGCTTTCATGGCTAGCAACTACTTAGCAAACTTCCCCTTTAGGACTATGCTCAGTTCAAAACTTGAGACAGAAAAGTGATACTTGCCAAATAATTCAGAATAGAGGCTGGCGAATGATCTTGTTTCCATTCCTCTTCAACTATAGTGTTTTGATTCCAAGAATACTGGGCAAGTTAGATGGCTTGAGGGAACTGTTTTACTGACAACATAATAATTATTAATGGAGAAATGCTCACATTGTGATAATTAGTTAAATGTGATCTAAAATAACAATAATTGTACATACCATGACCTCTTTCTATTCCAGATCAAGTATTTTTTTTTTAATGGGCATTTGGACAAGTTATGTAACAAAGGTTAACACCTTCTCTAATTATAGCTGACTTTCACTGAAATCATCTTCATCAAAGATTCCATTTGACTCCTCTCCATGTCAGTGGACACAATGGGTGTCATGTTCTCCCCTGTGTATGGATGGTGTGTTTGTTTATTTAATAAAGTAAGTGTCTGGAGGCCTCTACTGGTGTTTAGGAAAATATCAACTGAGATAGAACAATAATCTTAAAAGGATTCTAAGCAGATGTATCTTCTTTACATGTGATATATCCAAAACTACATTTCTATATTTTTTAGCACTCTTTCATCACTATAAACACCACTAAGCTAATTATTATCATTTCCTGATGTCATCTTTTCTAAGTGCACTGTGTGACCAAAGAATGCCCTGTGTTCTCTTCTCTGGCAAATGCCATCCTGTCCTGCCCATCCTAGCTGCACTAACTTGTCTGCCTGAAGATTATTTTTCACCCTCTGTCAGCTTATCTCACATCTGAACTCCCTGTTCTCCAGGGATTAGGGCAGATTTTCCATCAAACCAGCTGTTTGCTTTTTTTTTTTTTTTTAATGTTTTCAGTAATAGCAAAACAGCTTTGTTATAAATTAAGTGTCCACATCAGATAGGGGGTAGGAATCAGCTTCTGTTTCATATCTGTTGTATTTCCAGTCTGCTATAATCAACAAACACATAAAACACAGTGAGAAGCTGCCAGCAGGAGACATAAGTGGGAGACAATAAAATCTGGAACAGACAGAAGAGTAACTATAAAATTATTTCTAAAACATACAAGAAGAAAGGAGGTGATTACCATTAAGTGTGACCTTGCTATGTGACATAATCTTTTAGTAATTTCCTCAAAAACACCAATAAGATAAGTATTTTCTTTCCATATTCAATAGCTTATAAAATTCTTTGTGATGTTTGTAATACATGACCCCAGTAGTTTTCCATCAGTAGAAGACAAGCACAGAGAAGAGGAAAAATACAATCAAGTAACAGAACTAGCAATCTTAATGGCTATATGTATCTATATATTTCAAAATTGAGCCCAGGCACACTCTTGAAATTTAGGTAAGGCAGATAATTATCTGTGGGTTAAATTGCCACATACCTTAGGTCTGGTTCCCTAACAGCAGATTCTGAGACTAGGATTCTTCTGCAAGTTATTTTCTAAGGGAGCGCTCTCAGGAGAGACCAGTAGAAATGAAGGAAGCAAGATGAAAAAGCAGAAAGTTAAACAAGGAATTGATTTTTAGTGCACCTAGCATTAGTCTGATTCTGTAGGATTGAACCAGGCTGCTATCTTCCACCTGGAGGAAAGACCGCAGGTATTTGATACCCCTACGAGTCAAGAAATGACTCGGGAACCCTCAGGCCCCGCTGGATAAGGTGGCTCCAGTTGCCCAAAGGATTTCAAGTGTGAGTCATTATCAGTAGAAACTACAGCAGCCTTCAAAGGGCTCTCGCCCAGGTTCTGAGAGAGACATCCACAGAGTGATGCTTTTATGTGATGCTTTTATGGCATTTAGTGAGAACTAGTGTTCAATCTCATATAAAACAAAGTTTTGTGACTGCCTGGTAAACTTAAAGGCTAATAAGATGCTTTAGGCTATGAAGACATGCATGGAGATAAAAGATAAATTATAATTTTCTTGATTATTCTGCCAATCATCTACGATTCCTTTTTTTTTTTAAATAAGATGATGGGTAACAAAATCAATCTTCTAATGATTGAAAAATAACAGTGGGGTTTTCTTTTAATAAAAAAAGATAAAATATAATCTTTAAGTATAAGAAATACAAAATTCTATCCATCAATATTAACCGCATAACTATACTTTTGACAAGAAAGGGATTTTTTAAGTTCTAGATATTTGAGGTAGCTCTTACTCTTTCCCAAGGATATCAGAATATTCTAATTCCATTATAATTTCATTGTCTTTTACTATAAAAAACTCACAATATTGGTTTTTATGGAATTTTAAGGTTTATGAAATTTATGGAATTTTAATTGGGTGGAAAAGAAAAGCTGAGATTTCACTTATATCTCTGAAATTCTGATAAGCAGATCTGCTAACTCATGGAAGTAGCAAAATGGTATTCACTCATTTTATAGTCCACTTGTATATCTTCCACAAGTATTGAACTTTTATCACTTTAGATAATGTTGCAAAGGATTTCTAAATAAACTTTCACAGTGTTTTAAATGTTGTATGAATCTGCCGCTATTCAGAGCATGATCTCCATAGCTACTGAACATTCTTCTAAATTGGCACTAGGTTATCCTGACTGTGGTTCAAGACAAGATCATGGGTTGTGAGTTCAAGTATGCCTAGTATTTAGCACATGCTCTGCTATCAATTAGCTTTGTGATCTTAGATATATTATTTAATCTTTCCAAGCTAGAGAGTCATCTTTTACTTAAAAAGAGAGGAAGGGCTATAGATAACATTACTACCATCCAGAGTTACCATGATGATTAAATAAAGTGTATATTTGATAAAATACCATGAAAAGACAGAAAATACATTTTCTAAAGATCCAAAAATAATTTGAAAAGAGTTTAATTGGTAAGCCCAAATTTTGAACAACTCTTGAAAAACATAAAGCATTCAAGACTCAGTGATCTTGAAAATCCAATCTGAGGGAACACCATGAGTTCCCTCACTCAGTTAGTGAATGGAAAAAACAGAGAAGGTCCTGAGGAAAACTTTTTCCTCTCTTCCTTACTACTGAAATACTTGAGAAAGGTCATAGAGGGCAAAGCTTCCATAGCTGCTTGTTTTGTGATAATGGTCTCATTCGAGTTATACTGTACTGTCACGAAACCCTCTACAAAAGTGTTTTACCTCTCGTTAAACATTTGACACATTTTAAGGCATAGAAAACAGTTACTTGAAGATGGAAACTTTTCAAACAAGGTTGTAACAGAAAAGAATAGTCCCTAAAACATTAATGTTATTAAAACTACCCGAAAATTTAAAATTTCACATTCATTGATTTTATGAGCAAAAATTAATAATTTAAAACCTTGGAACAAATGGAAAATTAATGTCCTATTTACCAGATAATCTTATAACTAGTTTTTATTTTTCTAATAAAAACTGTTCCTAACAATCACCTGATATACATATCAAATCTAAGGCATTATTACATCTAAGGATGGAAGGAATAGCACCATGTGGGTCCAAGGGAAAGAGACAGCAGAATCTCCCTGTGGTACCAGAGCCAGGGTCAGAGAATTAATATCTGCATTCTTTTGTTTTGCAAACCCCATATTTCTTCTAGTAATAAAGACTTACAACTCTTCTTCCATCCTCCTTAGAGATGCTAAGCATTTAATAATCATCCTTTGTTAAAAGCTTTCACTTGTCTAAAAATGCAAATTAATTTTCACCACTTTACATAATTGGTTCACAATAATTTAGTAAAGTTAAACCAGTAGGGGAAGGAAAAAATAAGAACAAGTTTAGATGTGTTCCATGTTTGCATACTTCATGGTCACTAAAGTGTTTCACTAGGGAAAAAAAATCTAAAATAAACAAATTGATATGGAATTGGTAGTTAAAAAATTTCTACAAAAATTTTAGTTTTTTATTTCAGGACTTTTATTTAAATAAACTACTTGAATATTCATTATTAAAGATTTGATCACAATTCAATGCTGTAACATTTAATTACCTTCATTTTGGGGTCACCACAAATCAAAAGATTGTAATTCAAATATATACTAATTTATTCTTGACCTTGAAGTTAATTACTAACCATCAGAGGTTTTAATTATTGTTAGCAAGGTGGGAATATATCAAAAAAAGACTTGTTGAAACAAGAAATAGAAATAAGGTTTATAGTCACAGGTCACTTTTCTAGAAAGTTAGGAAATCTATAACCAACTAATAATAAAGGAAAACTCTGATACCAAAACTTGACAAAGAAATAAAAGAAAATACAGACCAGTATTTCTAATATAAATTCATGCAAAAATCCTCAAGAAATTTCAGCAAATTAAATCTAACAACTCTAAAAATTATAATACATCATTAATAAGTGGGATTCATGCCAGAGATACAAAGTTAGTTTAACATTCAAATGTTAATCAAAGTGCTTTAGCAGATTAACAAACTAGAAAAAACATAATTATCTCAGATGTAGAAAAAAATATTTGACAAAATTTAATATACATGACTAGTAAAAAACTCCCAACTAGGAATAGAAAGGAACTTCTTAAACTTGATATAAAGCATTTATGAAAAATTGACAGCTAACATTTTACTTAATGGAAATGTTATTTGGACTGAAAAAGGAGCTATTTAGTAAACTTGACAAGCTCAGGGAGCCACATGGCAGGCCTGACAAGCTCAGTGACCAAAAGTAACTACACAGAATGTCTGATTACAAATTCCTAACTGGACAGGTCATGGTGGATAGTCACATCCCAGGCCTATGGCTTCCTTAACGAAGGTCAATCGTTATCTTAAGTGAACCCTATCCATTGTTCTTCTGCATCTAGGATAACATACCTTTGAAATGTCAAAGTAATTTTCTTTTCTTACTCTTTGAAGGTACAACTGCTGGCAGCAGAGCACAGGACCACCAGAGCGTGAGACCACAGAACTCATCATGGTTATTTTGTTCCCTGCATACCATCTCTATATACTGTAAATATTAATTATTAACTATCCTGTACCCACCAATGTAAAACAGATATGTGTTTCTCCATTTTGTTTTTTATCTAATCCTAGAGATCTCCTCACTTTGCCTCCTTAATCTACCACGAATATATTTTATGTATCTTCCTTATGTTTCCTCCTTCTATTCTAAATGCATAAAAAAGAAATAGAAAACTGCCATTCTCCAGAGCATTTTCTCAATCCATTGTGATTTTATTTCCAGGCATGTCCTCAAAATTTTGGCTCAAATAAACTCTTAAAAACTTCTCTACAGGCTGGACATTCTCTCGTAGACATTATGATCCATTTAAGAAAGAGAAATAACTTGGATATCATAAAATTTAAAAACTTGCACTCTTTAAAAAATAATGTTGGTGACTTTCAGTTCTGACCAAGATAAATTAGCCCTTTTCCTCCCATATCATCCCTCTTATCATCCATATAATACAAAAAATAATCATAGATGGGCTCAAAAAAGTGAAAAGAAAGCAGACTCTCCATGGACCCTGGGACTTGAAATGAGTTCCCTGTGTTTCTTTACTGCCTCCTATATATTACAGACAAGCCCTGCAGAGCCTCTAACCTAGTACATGTACAGGAGTACATCTATAGATTCCCTAAAAAAATTTCCAGAAAAGGATATACCTCTTAGTCAATATCTGGAGGAACATGGCCTAACAGAACAGAAAATATTTTCGGCAATATTTACAGTACTCAAACAAAACACCAATGGAAAATCTACTCAGCCTTCCCCAGCCACCACCACCATCCCATCCCCACCTCCCCCACCCCCACCCCTCACACACACATACACTCCCACAGTTTTAGTTAAGCCAGCAAGGGAGCTGACTAACCTCCCATCTCCCCCACCACTTACCTCCTTCATTCCCTGCATAGGGACATCAGACAGTAGTGCTCCAATTTCCCCACCTAGTGGTGCCAGCAGGGCCAAGCAGAGAGTGATTCTTCTACCACCACCATCACCTCCTATACTAAAATAGGCAAAATTCTGTTTCCTCTTCCTGGTTAGTATCATCATGGCTGAGTGGGGAGTTAATCTTACATATCTTGCCCAGCAAAAGCATGGGGTGCTTTGATTACTCTGCTCATGTGGTGTCAGTGTGATCCAAAAATACATTGAGCCTCAACTCTCACCTAGTAGCAAGGAAACTTAACGAGGCAATGAGAAGGAGGGCTCATTACCACTCTGCTTCATACCCCCGCCTCGGTGACAATGGGTCCCAAGAGAGAGCTGCCATCAGAAGTGAAAGGAGGTGACCGAAAAAAAGGCTGCATTAGTTGACACTTCACTTATCCACTTCTTTTCCCCCCCGAGCAAAACCTGGGTCCTTTCAGAAGAAAAACTCAGTCTGGCAAGGTGTCAGGGGACCAGCTTAGAAACTGAACTTCCACTCCACCCATCTGCCTCAAAACAGGGTGAATTGGTGGTCCACATTTGCAGAGTGGGAGCTAAATATACATATCCACCCAGTCCTTGTGCTACACCTTAACAGTGGGAATGCCTGCTAAATTGTGTAAACAGAATCCAGAGTTTCATAATATAATATCCAAAATGTTTAGGTTACTCAAATGTCACTCATCATACCAAGAACCAGAAAAATCACAACTAGAATGAGAAAAGACAACCAAGAGATGCCAAGATGAGATAAATCAGATGTTAGAATGATCTGAAAAGTATTTTATAGTCAACTTCAGAAAAATACTTCAAAAATCATTTAAGGATTCTTATAAAACAAATGAAAAAATAGAAAAGTTCAACAATAAAAAAGAACCAAATAAAAATTATAGAACTATAAAATATAATAATAACTTTTTTAAACTTACTAGCTGGATTCAATAGTAGAGTACACATGACAGGATAGAATCAGTGAACTTGGGAACAGAGCAACAGAATTTACCCAACTCGAACAGTGAAAAAATAGACCAGAAAAAAAAAAACAACTAACAAAACCTCAGGGACCAATGGGAAAGTAACAAAAAAGCTAATACTCATATCATTAGAGTTCCAGAAAAAGAAGAGAAAGAATGGAACTGAAAAAAGTACTAAAAGAAAATAATGACTGAAAATTCCCCCAGATTAAAAAAACACAAGAGGTTGAGAAAATCTCAGAGAACAAACCCAAAGAAATTCATTCCAAGACATATCATAATTAACTTCTGAAAACTAAGAACAAAGAAAATATCTTTTTAAAAATGACACATATACTTGTAGAGGAACATCAAGTTGAATGAAAAATTTCTTATCTGAAAAATGTCAGGCCAGAAGAAATGGCACAACATTTTTTTAAAAACTGTCAATCATTAATTTTATATCTGACAAGAATATTCCTTCAGGGATGAAAGAGAACTGAAGACATTCTTATGTAAAGGAAAACTAAATGAATTTGTCACTAGTAAATCTACCCTTGAAGAATGGTTAATGGAAATTCTCTAAACACAAACTAAATGGTAAAAGAAGGTTTAGAACTTCAGAAACGAAAGAACTTTGGAGTGAGTAAAAATAAGGATAAAAATATAATAACTATAATAGACTATCCTCATAAGTTTTTAAAATATATTTGATGACTGAAGCAAAAATTATAACACTATTTGATAAGATGCTCAATATATGTAGAGAAAAATCTCTTTAAAAATTCCTTAAAAACTGGGGAGGCAAAGAGATTTAAGTGGAAGTAACATTTCTACACTTCACCTGAAGTCATAAAACACTGATATCCATTGACTATTTTATAAGTTAGACATGTATATGGTAATACTGAGCAACTACTAAGAAAGCTATACAAAGTGATATACTTAAATATACATAAATGAAGAGAGAATCAAAAATCTGGAATTCCAAAGAAAGCAGTAAAAGAGAAACAGGAACAAGAGACAGAAGAAACAAAGAGAAAATAATAAAATGTCACATCAAAGCCCTATCTATAATTACATATACATCATATCTATAATTACATATACATCAAAATAAGTCTATTTTACAATATCTATATTTTAAATAAATTAATTAAAATGTAAATAGGCAAGCCACAGACTTAGAGAAGATGCTTGCAACACATTGATGTGTGTGTCCAACTATATTTTCAATTCCTCTGAATCAACAAGGACAGCAGCAATAACAGAGAAAGCTTAAAAATCATTAAAACCAAAGATATAAGGACAAAACAAATGCCACAATCAAATAAGATACTGTAACCTGTTAACTAATCTGCTGACTTACAAAAACAAATAGACCAAATAATCCAGGCATGAACTATCTGGAAATCTCTCAAGAGTTTTTATCATCAGAACTCATCAGTTTCTCTGAAATAGTGATGCTTAATTAGATTTTACAGTAAAAGATATGAATGAATCTACACTGTTGATGCCTTAATAATGAATAATAAAGTCTGATTGAGTGACATATGTTGTCCCAGGTGTGTGTGTGTCTGTGTGTGCATGTGTGTGTCTATGTGTTTGGTTTGTGAGTTGCTAGAGAAAATAAAGCCTGAATTGTTATACTCCACACTGTTAAGAAAAGTGAGCTCTGGGGAAGGGAGCAAGTTGATAGACAGAAGAAGGGATAGGAAGGTAAGATGACATCTTTCTGAGATATATCTCTGATTTATCTGAATTACTTTATAACATATTACTTTTGTAAATTTCTGGGCAATATAAAAAAGGGAAAAACCCATATAGGTCTTTCTACCTTCCTACCTCAACTTAAGAAAAATATAACATGGTCTTCTCAAGTAAATCTAACATTTACCTAAACATTTTGCTTACAGATATGCGTAGAGGAATTTCCTTGAGCTACACACTGCTACACTGATTAAACAACTAAAACCCATGCAAATATACACTTCTTTCCCCTCTTACTTCATCCCTAGCAAACTTCGACTCCCAAAACAATGAATACAAAAAGGCAAGTGGAACTTGAGAAGGTTAAAATAGCACTAAGATTTCTGTAGTAAAAATAGAATATGTTCAATAAGAAAGCTGAATGCACTCATAAATGATCATAGAGTCATCCCATTGTAATATTTTTACCTAAGTCAATATTACTTTTAATGTAATAAAGCTCTGTGCTGCATCACCAAATATTCTCTCCACATTTCTAGTTTTAAAAACTGTACTAATATCACCTCTCTCTCTATTTTTACCTCCCAGGGTATGTGCATTACAATCTGTTCTGGATTTAGGAAAGAGTTTTCCTTTTCAAAATCAAAGCGTTATGAACTAAGTAGTTTGATCTGTGTATGTATTGGTGGCAAGCTGTGTGTACAATCCTGTACTTTTAAATATGATGATCTTATAATCGACCTGCTGAGCCTAAGTGGGCAGCTTAATGCACACAGCATATGAATCTTCATATTAATTACTTTTGCTCTCAAACTGTGTGTAGTGGAAAAAAATTAGATGGAGGTTAGAATTTGACTCTATAAGCTTACTGAGAGGACTTCAACAGTCACTTAACCTCTTTGAGTGTCAGTTTTCTTATCTATAAAGTGAGGATTAAAATATTTATTTCACAAAGTGGTCTTTGAAGTTTAATGATATATAAAGAACTTGTGAAACTTCTTACTCAGTGCCAAGCACATAATAAGCCCACAATAAGTGCTTATTAGTTTGAAAATATGATCCAGAAAGGAAATGTATGTGGGATAACAAATCCAACTTTACAAACTCCAAATAAGGCTAAGACTGGCTTTCCATGTAGAAAGAGTAGACTCAGCAGCTACTTTGGTAAAGTGGGATGTGAGAAAGATTTTTATCTGCCTCTTGGCCTCCTTAAGAAATGTTTCCTTTAGTTTGGTTCAGTCAATTTCTCCCCTGGTAAAGGCGATCTGTTAACTAGGTAACATACAAACAGGTTTCTCTTCATAATAAATCCACCTCCACTTGCCATAACCCCGCAGAATTAAGAAGGATGGCAGACAAGCAGCAGGAAAAAGCACTAGACATTGAAGGAAGGGGTGGAAACAGTGCTAAAAATGAGGGAAGAGAAGCAAAGAAGGAAATGGGGGCTAACTGATCAGATTCACTTAAGGGCCACCTGACTGTTTAATGTCTGCATCCAAGAAATTCCACAACCAACGAGGCCATTTCAGGTTTGAAGGCATCCCAGTCCTGGCTCTCAGCCCTGAAAAGTTTGACAAAGTGGACCTGGCAAGTATGAGTTTAAGTGAAGATATAGGCAGGTACACTGTGCTGAGAGGCTGTTCTGGAAACTGGGCTGAGTTTGCCAAACTTCATCAGTTTGTATGTTGGAACTGCTTGGCCTTGTATAACCCTGATTCAAAATGATGATTAATGGGCCTTTCTGCAGTGGAAAGGGAAAAAAATGTTGAGAAATCAACTCTGTCTTAGAGGAAGAATTAACTCCTTCCTGGAACTAGCTTCCCTGCAAGACAGCATCAGGGAGTCATGTGAACAGGACGCAAATAGTGTAGCACAAATGCACACTAAATTTTTACCTTACGATTTGTTACCTCAGATTCTCCTCGAGGTAATTTTGGTATCATTCCCAATTAGTATAACACAGACACATATGTTAGATTTATTTCATTTGAAGAAAACAGTAAAAGAATAAATCAAAACAAATACATTTGACATCTTCTTCCAGCCAAAACAATAACAAGAACTGGCTTTAGGTGACAGCCTAAAAATAACAAACAACACAACACAACAAAAGAACAGCAAAATAAACAAAGCAATGGTTTTCAGACACTGGACCTCAGCCTGCATAAAATAATTACCCCTGAGAAAGGGAGATATAAGAAGTGAGCCCTCCGATGACACTAGTTTACTGCCTGGAAAGAGTTCCCAAGCTTCAGGGGAGGCCAAGACCCAAAAGGTCTTCCTGAGTTAAGATGATAGAGTTGAGAATCCAGAGAGAACAAGAAACAATAATCTATAGCGTGTACAGAGAAGAGTACTGGAAAAGAAAAAGTTCCACGTAGTTCCAGATATCTGGAGAGGATCTCCCTTGAGTCTTGAACTAAGTATGATCAGTGCATGCATATAAGGCAACTATCTACAACCAGGGAAAGAACAGCCTCCAAAAAAAAGGGAGGGAAATCTTTGAAGCTCACCAGGAGATGAGACTTGTCTGTCTTCCAGTTTGCATTCCCACCAGTCAGAGTAAGAAAACCTCATAAACCCTGTTAGAGTACTCAGAAAGGTTTTTCCTCAATAGTTGGGCAAAATTAAACTTAGATTAAAGGCTACTCTGGCCTAACAAAGCTTAAACGCAAGCTTTGTAAAAATCATTCCTCCTAACAACTTATCTGTATTCCAGAATAAAGTTCAAAAATATTTGTAGAAATATAAGAATATTTAGTTCCCAAAAAGGAAGCATTTACAATGTCTGACGTCCAATAAAGAATTACCAGCTGTTCAAAGAAGCAGGAAAATACCACCTCTAATGAGGAGAAAGATCAATCAATTGAAATGGACCAAGCAATTATCCAGATGATAGAATTGATAGTTAATTTAAAGGTATTAAACATTTATTACAACTATATTTTATATGTTCAAGAAAGCAGAGAAAAGCTTGAGATTATCAAAGCACGGAATTAAAAAAAAAACAAAAAACAAAAAACCAGACCCAAATTGAACTTCTGGAGCTAAAAAATACACATTTCATTTTAAAATATTGTACTTTTAGGTGACAGGGCATAAATATTGAACTGGAGGAATGTATTGCTATTGCTTTCTGGCTCATTTAAGAGTATAGGTGAAGTTTTACTTTTCCATACCCTGCTCAGATCCCACCTTGTATTGTGGAATGCTCTGAGGAAATCACTTAACTTTTTCTGAGCTTCACTTTCTTCACTTATGAAATGGTAATAACACTAACTGGAAGAAATGCAGTGAGAATTAGAAGTTATCTAAGTCATGGATCAGTAGTCCTAACAAAGACGTTTATTTGTTGCCCCTCTTGCTTTATATCAAAATTACAAGCAAAAAACAAACAAACAAACAAATAAAACATGGAAACTGCAAGGAAAATAATTGTCCTTTGTATATTTTGAAAGACACCTGACTATTTCCCATGAGATGTTTTAATTTTTTTATTGTGAATTAAAACACATAAACAGGAAAGAACACAAAAATGAATGTACCATTCAATAACATTTCATAAAGTAAACACTAATGTAAGTGCTACCCTCGACAGAGAAACAGGAAATTGTGGGCACCACAGAAAGTTCCCCTAATGGCCCTCACTTCCAGTTTTATTCTTTTTTTTTTTCTCAAAAGTAATAACTATCCTGAATTCTAACTTTGTAATTTAGTTTCCCCTGCTTTTGAGTATTAAATAAATGAAACCACACCATATATATTCCTTTAGAATTGGCATTTTCCCTTCAGCATTGTGTTTAAGATTTTTATGCATGTTGCTGTGTATAACTACATTAAATTTATTTTCATTGCGGCATAATGCTCTTTTGTGTTAATAGTCCATATTTTATCTATCTAGTCTACTGTTGATTGATATTTTAGTTATTTCTAGTGGTAATATTAAGAGTAATGCTACTATTAACACTCTTGTACATTTTGCTTGATTTCACTGTATTGATCTAATAATGGAATTGATGACTCATAGGGTACATGCATTATTTACTCAGAGTAAATAATACCAAACAGTAGTTTTCCAAGTGGTGATACCAATTTATACTCCCACTCACAGAGTTCCAGTACCTCCACATCCTTGCCAGCATTTGGTATTGTTGACAACTTTTTATCCATTTTGATAGGTATTAAAACTAACAATTTTAAGACTAATGAGGTTTTTTAAGGCTTTTGGGGTATTTCTTAGGCTCATTGGACATTTGTACATCTTGTTTTATAAAATGCCTATTCAAGTCTTCTCAGTGCTTTCATTGTCATCCAGATTTTGCTCATCAATTTTTCCTAGTTCTTTATGTATTTGGAATACAAAAACCCCTTATCAGTTATATGTATGGAAAATGTCTTTTCTCACTCTGTAATTTGCCTTTTCACTTTATATTAAAAATAACAGTTATTTTTAATATAGTTATAAATCTCTGTGGTTATCTTTTTCTGTTTGTCAAAGAGAAAAAACACTCCACTAGTCTCTTCTAGAAATTTTTTTTGTTTTGTACACTTAAATTTACTGTTTCTCTGGAATTGATGTTTGTGTATGGTGTATGGTAGAGGTCAATTTATCTTTTCTATATCATATTTAGTTTACTCAGCACCATTTACAGAAAAAAACTTTTCTTCAGTGCTCTGCATTGGCAAATTTGTCATGAATTAAGTATCCATAGGTGCTTCAGTCTATTTCTGAGCTCTCAATTTTATTCTATTGGTCAATTTATCTATAGTTGAATTAACAGCACATTAAACTAATTTCTGAAATTAAATATTAAATTTTGATATCCTGTAGGGAAAATCTTTCCATCTTGTTCTTCATTATAAGTGTCTAGGCTAATCTTAATTCTATGTGTTTCCAATTACATTTAGAATCAGTATGTCAAGAGGCATATGTGCACATATATATATAAATATATGAAATTTCTTGAGGTATTTCATGAGAATGCATAAAAATTATAGATCATTTTGAGAAGAAATGATATCTTTACAATATCAAGTCTTTGTAATTGTATGTATATCACTAGGTTTATTTAGGTCTTTCATTTCTACAAATGATGGTTTTCTTTGTAGCGATATTGCACATATTTAACTCAACTTATTTCTAGAAAGATCATATTTTTAACTTAATTGTAAGTAGTATATTTCTTAAAATATATTTTCTAACTGTCCACTAATGATGTAGAGAAATACAATTAAATTTTTATATTTAACTTGCATTCAGCAGTAACTAAACTCGTTTATTAATTTTAATAAAACTATAAATTTTTAAAGATTTTTGAGTATGCAATCATGTCATCTGGGAATAGTGACAGTTTTATTTCTAAGTTTCTAGTCCTTAAATATTTTACTCTTCTTTCATTTATGCATTGACTAGGATTCCTACACATGACAGAATATCCAGGGTGATGATAGTTATCTTTTTGTAACTCTTTATAACAGAAGGGAAGCTTTTAACTATGCCATTAAGTATTATATTTGCAATAGGTTTTATGTAGATACCAAATTAAAGATGAATTCTTCTGATCCCAATTTACTAAACTTTTTAAATCATGAATGAATGTTTCATTTTATCAGAAACTCTTTTGCATCATTTATGTGGTCACATTACTTTTCTTATTAATATGATGGTTTATATTAGTTATTTTTGAAAAATCAAAGAACTTGGTGAATTATCTCATTTCATAGTTGCTGCATATTTTTTGCTAAAGTTTGGTTTAGGACTTTTTCATCTATATTCAGAAGCAAGATTGATCTATAATTTTTCTTCTTGTATCATTGCCAGATTTTGTTGTCAAAGTTAAGCTGGCTTCATACGACAGGTTGTGAGATACCTCTTTTTCACTATTATTGGAGATATTTGTATAAGCTTTTTTATTTCTTGTTTAAAATATTTGGTAGAACTAGGTAGTGAATCCCTCTCAGTCTAGCATTTTATGTGAGAAAAGATTTTTAATTAAAGAGTCAATGTATTTAATATTTATAGCACTTACACATATTTTCTTTTATGTCGGTTTTAGTAAGTTATAACTTCTAGGAATATGTACATTTCACCTATATTTTTAAGTGTATTGGTATATAATTGTTCTTAACAGTTTATCTTTCATTTCCAATGTATACAGAATATCTGTAATGTCCATTTTTCTTTCCTGATACTTGTTATTTGTGTCCATTATTTTTCTAGAATTTTTGTACCTTTTCTCTCCTTTTTCTTAGATTTTTCCGTACATGTGACTTTAATCAGGGTTATCAATTTTATCAATCTTCTCAGAGCTAACTTTACTCTAAATTCTCTCTAATGTGTGTTGTTTGTGTTGACTAATTTTTATTCTTTATTATTTTCTTTCTTCATATTTTCTTAGACTAAATTTACTATTCATTTCTTAACTTTTAGTAACAGATGCTTAGCTTATTGATTTGCAGAAATTTTTTTTCAAGATATCCACTTAAGACTATAAATTTCTCTTTAAATATGCTTTATCTGAATCTCACAAATTTTATTATGACTTAATATAAAAGATTCATAATTCCCATTTGTAATCTTTTCTTGACCCATAACTCATTTGAACAACTTAATTTATATATGCTTGATTTGTTAATTATCAAGAGCACTATCTTAAAATATACCACTATGATTGTATAGTTGGCTATTCTCCTTTTATTTCTGTCAGCATTTATTTTATATACTTGAGGCCATATTTTTAAATATAAACTATAATTGTTACATATTCTTGGTGAGGTCAATCTTTTATTACCATTTATGATGATATTCTTTCTTTTTGGAAATGCTTTTAGGCTATATTGTCTGATGATAATATAAAATATAGCTTTTGTTTGATGATTTTTGGTATTTCTTTTTCAATAGTTTTAGCTTATCTGTATTCTCTTATCTGAGAGGCATCACTTACTTATAAACAACTTATAGTTGGGGGTGCATTTGTTTTATCTTACTAACAATCTTTGTATTTTAACTGGAGCATTGAGCCTATTTACATGAAGAATAATCACTAATATAATAGTTTAAATCTAGTATCATTTATAGAATGTTCATTTTTTCCTACCAGGTTTTATAACTTTTCCCCCTCCTTTCTTTCCTTTGTTTAGATTGATAATTTTTTTAATCATTCCCTCTTTTGCACCCCCACTTGCTTAGTTTACTATTATTTTAATAGTTACCTAAGAGATTATAATATACATTCATTATTTAACAGAGTGTAATATTAGCTGATACTTTTTCCCTATTCCTGGACAATGCAATGTCAATAGAACACTTTATTTCCATTTACCCATCTCTCAAAAATCTATTTTAATTTTATATCCATTTTAAATCACCAAGACATTATTATCATTATTTTATACAGTAAATATTTAGATAGTGCCCACATATTCTATTGTATTGTGGCTTCCATTGTTTCTGTTGAGTAGTCTGTTGCAAGTGACAACAGGGTCTTTGAAGGTAATCTGTCTTTATTTCTTTAAGATATTTTTCCTGGTTTGCAGAAATTATGCTATGATGTACTTAGGTGTATATACATTTTTTAAATTTATACCTCTTGTGGTTCATAGAGTTCGTCAGCTTAAGTCTTACGTCTTCAAGAAAACAGATACTGTGACATGGATTAAAGTGTTATTACTTTGAGAATTGCAAGACTAGGGTGATATGAATGTGGAAATGGGGAAATGAGGCAGGGAAATATATAAGGAACATAATGAATTGTGTTACTGTACTGGCTCTCACAGCAAACTGCCAAGAGACACACTAATACTAGGCTGCTCAGTAGCTGAGTTTACTTTCTGGTATTATAACTTCTTTATAAAGGTTACAAGAATGAACCACACCTAGGAGTATTCAGTGGAAAAAGAACAGAGGGGAGAATTATCTTCTCAGATACTTCCTATTTCTTATTGTTCTAAGGCCCACTCATGAACGGCTAATTCTCTAGCACTAGTAAATTATATTTTCTGACTCCCTGATGACCATTCAGGAAACCAGATAATGCCTAGGCACATAATGTGTAGAGCTGAAAACTAAGGATTGATTTCTTTAATTGATTTTGGAAAATTCTCAGATATTACTTCAAATATTGTTTCTGCCCTATTCTGTTTTTCTATGATTCCAGTTACATGCATGTGAGACCTTCTTATTGTATATTCTATATCTTTGTCCCTTCCTTCTATTTTCCATATTCTTTTGCTTCTCTGGGTTTCATTCTAGGTATTTTATTCTGGCCTATCACCCAGCTATTTTTTTTTTCTTCAGCTGTATCTAATCTGCTTTTACCCCCACATGTTGATTTCTCAATTTCAGATATTGTATTTTTCAATTTTATAACCTGTTTTGGAATTTTTAGAGTTACTAGGCTCTCCTCAAATCCCTAGTCTGGTCTTTTATCTCCTTGAATTTATTAAGAGCAGTTTTTTTAAGTATTATGTCTGATCGCTCCATTATTTTAGGCCAAGTGTTTCTCTTTCCGTTGCTTGATTTTTTACTATTGTTCTGTCTTATTGTCTTATCACTTCACATGACTTGTAGTTTTAACAGAGGGATGTGCATTGCATATAAAAATTGTAAAAATACAAGACCTGTAATTATATTATCTTTTTGTAAAAAGAATTTGCCTCTGGAACGTACCTAAAGGCACATTCAATTTGAAAGCAACAATTTTCAAAGAAGAAAAAGCTAGAAAGTAGCCTTATAGAAAACAGAGCAACAAAAGTAAACTATTTTGAGCACTTACTATATACCTGGCTCTTTGCATACTTTATTGATTTTAATCACACATCTTTCCTCTAAGTATTTTTGTCTTGTTATTTAAAGCGAGAAAGTAGAGAATCAAAATTCTAACAATTTAATCAAAAATACCTCTAGAGGTAGCGGAAAAGAAATACGAATTCTTTTCTGTGATGCCAAATATTCTGCATGTTCCACATCATGCTAAGGCCTCCACTAACCCTCTCTCAACATAATTGGAAGGGATCTAATTGCAGTGGCAAAAGTCAATGGGATTGACTAACAGGTAGAAACCCTTCAACAATGTCATTATATAACGAAAGCAACAAATAAGTTAATCTGGAGAGCAAATAAGAAAAAAGAGCACTTCAAACCAATACTCTGTCATAAGGAAAACAAAACCACAGGCTGACTAAATGAACATTTACTCTGAGACTGATTTGCTGTGTATAGTAAAGTCCCTCCATTAAACTGCACTCCTATAAGAACTCGTGAAAGCCCACCTCCTTGTATGCTTTGGGTAGCTTGATGCCAGCTTGGACTCTTTAACTAGACATTCTCCAGATCCAGGTCTCCATAGCTAAAATTATAGGGAAATTTGTATCACTACATTTTTCCTCTCATGTGTTGGGAGGGAAAGAGTTTCACCATCCATTTTTAAAAGATGATTTAAACTTGTTCAAGACTTTGTGTTTTTTATTGGATAATTTATGGAAAATTTTGAAGAGGTTCAATGAATTCCATTAAGTGAAACTTAAATTCAAAGGAATTCCTTCCCCTTAAAAAAAGTTCCATAATATTTATTTGTTTTTCACATCAATTAGTCTATGAGTCACAATTTTTAAGAGGTAGTTTGGTTAGGTATCTTATTTGGCCTTAATTTAATATCCTAACAATAGTCTGTTGAGCTCAGTAATTACTACCTTGCTGTGATACACTTCTTTGCACTGAATCTTTCACAACATGCAGAGCTGAAAGTTTGGATGTTGCTATATCTACCAGTCTTTGATTCTCACAGCTTACATTTTTTGAAGGTTTGAGTAGTTGCCTAAAATATCACTGCATTTGAGTTTCAAATACTGAATATGGAAGCATCTCAGGGTGATATTCGTGATAGTAGGAATCTAAGTAAAAGAATCAAGTGATTATAAAAGCACAAGGAAAAGAGAAACTCCAAGATAGAGAAAAGGTTGGAATGTCACCATAATATGGAAAGTAAGTAAATCGTTGACCCCAATTCTTGGAATTAAGCCATTTCTTATGTGGAGTATCTTCTGATCTCACATACTTCGTGGGTTATAGTAAAAACAAAGAAGGTTTGAAATGTGTAACTCTACTCTGTTACAGCTGGTTCTTCTGGCCTCTTTTCCCAGTGGCTTCACTGCTGAGGATAATGGCTAAGAAAACACCAAAGGAGTTAATAAATAAGAACTTGTAAAAGGAACTAAAGCTGAATATAGAAAAGAGGAAGAATAGAAAATCTCCCAGTGAAAAATATTAAATTCTGGTCTTCAAGGAAGCACTGAATAAACTGCACACTCCTACTTCTTCTCATGAATGACACCAACAGAAGAGGGAGAAGTGTAAAAAAGAAGTAGAAACACCCACCAAAAATATCCCATGTGTCCTGGGTAACTAATAACACAGTAACTACTAAACATATTGCACACTGCCACATTCCCCATACCAAAAAGATAACATCACACCATATTTAGAAACAGAGAAAAAAATTTTAAATAAGGAAAGCAAGGGGATTGAAACTCTATCATGTATATCTCTCCTCAAGTTCTATGAAGTACTTCATATATAAATTTTATGTAAATGTCAGTGGGGGAAAATGCAACAGGAAAGGGTCTTACAAACAAATGTTCACAGCATCTTTTTCACAATATCCCCAAACTGAAAACAATCCCTATGTCCTTCAACAGGTAAATGGGTAGAGAAGAGAGAGCATACAAACTACTCATACATGCAATGACATGATAAATCTGAAAATCAGTATACTGAGTGAAATAAACTAAACACAAGAGTACAAATGAGATATTATTTACATGAAATTTTAGGAAAAAAACTCAAATCTATAATGAGAGAAAGAAATCAGTGGCTGCCAGAGGCTAGTGGTTAAGGGGATGGGATGGCTATTAATTTGTAAAAAGACATGAAGGAATTTGGGCGGCAGGGGAGGGGGCGGGGGGCGGAGGTTACAAATATAATATATATTGATTGTGGTGGTGGTTATAAAAGTGTATACATTTCTCAAAACTCACTGAACTTCACATTTCAAAAAGATATGTTCATTTGTATGAAAATCATACCTCAATAGTTTTTTAATGCAATATAGTCAACTCAGGAAAAACAAGCTTGAAACTTAAGTATTCTTTTAGAGCCTATTCACGTACCAATAAGAATAAATAAAAAATACAAATGTAGTCAAAATATTGTTTGTGTAAAGTTAAATAGTTGTTGTGTAAGGCAAGGAATGAAAAATGAGACTTCAAAGAGATAGTTATCAGTCAGAAAGTGTCCTTCATTTTCTACTAAAGGTATTAAGCAATAATCAGATCTTATACACATTAGTTTCTCAGGCTTCTGCTATGGAGACCTCTTTTTTTTCAAACTACTGAAAATATTTGGCAGCATTGAACACTAGTCCACCTTCCCATCTTAAAGGGATGAACCAAAACCAGGATGTTCGTACTCAACTCTGTGGACAATATTCTCACTCTCTTCATAGACTTATTGCTTCTTTTGTTAACAAAAACAAACAAAAACAAAATAATTTACAGTAATAACATCTAATTACAATTTTTTTTTAATTGGGACATTGGAAGGCAAGCTTTTTCTGTTCTCTAAGGAAGGTACCACAAAGTAGAAAGCATACAAAAATTATCTTCACATACAAAACATAAAGACTAGAAAATTTAATTTTTTAATGTTGTTCCTAGTTAAAACTTAAATTAATTATCTGGTAGGAGCAGAACAGATTAGACCTTACTGTACTGTTCTATTTCATGTGGTCAGAGTTAACTAGTAACTAATATTAGTTACTATATACCAGGCAATGTTCTATGCACTTTATATCCAGTAATATTTTTTAATACATACAACAACCATAAGATTTAGATTCTATTACTATCACTGTTTTAAATATATAGAAACTTGGAAACAAAATGGTGAAGCAAAATAACTTACCTAAAGTTTTTACAGCTGTCTATCGATCAAGGGATTCAAACTTAGGTAGTCTGTCTCAGGTTTCCACATTTTTAACCACCATACTATACTGCATTGTCATTTGTAAAATGAACAAGGCTTTGACCTGCCTGCCATTCAGAGGTGTCTACATTTCTGCCATCTGTCTTTATGATTTTGTCTTTGCAGAACCATGTGCTATCCCGACTCACTTGTAGTCATAGTACTAACATCAGAGTATCCCAGAAAAGAAAGCTCGATGTCAATAAAAATCCCAGACACCACTCTGAAAATATCATTTTTTCTTTTTTTGATATTAAAGAGGTTCCAAAGAAAGACACATTCTAAATGAGATGGTTGTTTCTCCTCCATTCCTTATAGTTATAAATAAAAAGATAACATGTGTAGATCACAGCAATACTTTCGAACTGTAATTTAATTATTACGACATGTAATTAAATAATTATTACAACATCTATTGCCTATTTTAGATAAAGAGATAGGTTTTGGAAGGCTAAATAAGTTGTTGAAGTCAAGATGTAGTAAGTGGCAAAGCTCAGAATTAAAACAAGTTCTGTCTGATTCCAAAGCTCACACCTCTAAACACTAATCTATAAAGATTTAAAAACATAAGATAATTTACTTTACAGCTAACTAGGACCCTATATGGGGATAACTCTAGGAGAATTTTAGAAGAAGGAGAGGACATTTGATGGTTGAACCTGGCATCTATTGCCTTTTTATTCCTACTTCAAGAGCAACAATCTCTGAAGTAATTTTTAACTATTTCTTGTTTAAATAAAGCCTGGATTTCTTGGTTATTTAGAAAATGCTAAGATTAGGTACTTTATTCCAGGACCTTCCCTACCTGAAAATCAGGTACAAATACCTAAAAAATCATGCAATCCATACTTGAGAATATTTTGCCAAAAGGATTCTTACGTTGATGATGCAGGGTGATATGCCATATCTTTCCAACACCCTTGTATACTCTTCAAGTATACTGTCACTCATAAGGTATTAGAGTGCTTTTAAATGGAAAAAAAAAAAAAAAGAATACAATTTTATTTGGCTCTAAATACTGAACCCAAGAAAGTTTTGTTCTCTCAGGTTATTTCTTTCCCTCATGACTTCTGATATATATCAAAAAAATTACTATTATACTTTATATAGTATTATGTGTTTTAAAAATTGAAAGTGTTAAGCAAACAAATATTTGACTTAAACAATCCTAATGACTCATGGAATCAAAATAAAAAGATTTTATCCATTGTGATCATAAAATAGAAGCATTTGATCCTAGTAAAATTTTGGCTTTGAGATACCTAAAATAGTTCATAACTGAAAACGTTTGCCCTAACCTCCCATTATAACATTGGTACAAAGCTTTTTATTTTTAATTTCTGACGATCTATGTTACACACATTTGAAATCTGTATCAATGACTAATTTAGGGAAGGAAATCAAATGAACCACCTAAAATGTACAAATTAGAACACCAGTGGGCACAGGCAACACAGTCTCAAGAAAAGCCTGCTCTTTCTAGCCAGACAACTGGAAAAGGGGAAGCCTAGCAATATAGAAAACTTTCATACAATAATCACCCTATTCTAACCAAACACCACAAGAAAACCGGAATCCCAACCCTGGTTCTACCAACACAGGCTAACTGGGGAGCCTAGACTTTTACCTCTCACAGCTGCAACTAATATGCTTCCAATTCTCACCATCTTATGTTTGAGAGGCCAAGTGGTAAGCAGGGACTTCCATCCCCACCAACTGCTAATCAGCCCCACTCTAGTTATAGTGTCAGTAGAAACTATGGGGGATGAGCACCCTGTACTTCTGTCCCACCAATCAGTAATGAGGTATTCTCATTAAGGAGGCCTAGTGTAGAATCAGGAATTCTACTACCACCCAAGTGTAATGAAGCCACCCTTTCTGGAACCCCATCCCCACGTCAGTATCAATAGAATATAATGGTAAGCTGTAACAAAGTACCTCTGCCTTTCCCAGCCAGCATGAGCATGCTATCACAAATGTCTAGAGGAAAGCTGGAACCTCTGCCTAGCAATGATGAGGAATCCCAGTGAGTGGGAAACTGGACTCCCACTGTAATGAGGCGGCACTTTCCTCTCTCCTCACTAGCCCAGTATTAGAGGAGACCAACTAAAATAGAATATTTAACTAAGATACAAAGTTTCACAACATAATACCCAAACTGTGGGTAAAATCACTTGGCTTAACAAGAACCAGAAAAATCTCAATTTGAATGAGAAAATGCAATCAATAGACACCAACCCCAAGGTAGCAAAAGTGCTAGAATTATCTGGCCAGGATTTTAAAGCAGCCATAATAAAAATGGCATAGTTATGAACATGCTTGCAACAAATGAAAAGATACATCTTGACTAAAAATTAAAAAAAAAAAAAAAATAGAATCCTCTCAAAGAAATAAAAGATATAAAGAAGAATCAATGACCAAACTAAAAGACTCATTTTATGAGCTCAATAGCAGAATGGAAAGGACAAAGGAAAGAATCAGTGAACTTGAAAAATCAGACAATAGAAATTACCCAAACTGAACAGAGAAAGAAGTAGGTTTAAAAAAATAATAATAACAACAAATGATCAGAGCCTCAGAAATTTACAGAAACATAACAAAATATTAAATATATGTGTCATAGCAGTCCCAGAAGCAGAGGACAAAGAGTGTTTGACTATAAAAAGAATTTGAAGAAATAATAGATGTCCACTGGCAAAATCACAAACCTCAGCCTAAACCACCTTACACAAAAATTAACTCATAATGAGTCATAAATTTAAACGGAAAATGTAAAACTATAAAAGTTTTAGAATATAATATAGGAGAAAATGTTCAGGACCTAAAGTGAAGTATTCTTAGATATTATATCAAAAGAACAATTCATAAAAGAAAAAAATGATAGAGTTCATTCAAACTAAAATTTTTGCTCTGGAAAGACCCTGTTAAGAGTATGAAAAAGGAAACTAAAGGCTAGGAGAAAATATTTATAAACCACATATCTCACAAAGAACTATATCTAGATCATTTAAAGACTCTTAAAAACTTGATGGTGAGAAAGAAAAAAAGCAAGTAATCAAATTAAAAAATTGGTAAAAGACATGATGAGGCATTTCACTAAAAAGATATACAGATGGCAAATCCATACATGAAAACATGTTCCATATCACTAGCCATTAGGGAAACACAAGACCACAATGAACTATCACTACATGTCATCTATTAAAACAGTTTTAAAAAGTTTTTAAGTGACAATACCAAATTTTGATGAGTATGCAGAGGTACTGGATCTCTGCTGGTGGGGATGTAAAATGGTAAACTACACTGGAAAAGTTTAGCAATTTCTTTAAAAATAAACATTCATTAACCGTCTGACCTAGCAATTACACCGCTGGGCATTTATCCCAGAGAAATAAAAACATGCCCACACACAAAAAAAAACGTACATAAGTATTCTTATCAGCTTTATATATGACAGTCAAAACCTTAAAACAACTAAAATGTTCTTCGATAGGTGAATGGCTAAACAACCTGTGGTACATCCATACCCTGGAATACTGCTCAGCAACAGAAAAGAAACAACTTACAACATGGATGAGCCTTGAGGACATTGCGCTAAAATAAGCCAGTCACAAAAAGACAAATATGGTATGATTCCACTTATCTGAGGTTTCTAAATTAGTCTAATTGATAGAAATGGAAAGTAGAGTAGAATGGTGGTTACCAGGGGCGGTGGGAAAGAGAGAAAAGGGCAATTTTTGCTTAATGAGTTTAGCGTTTCAGATTTGCAAGATGAAAAAGTTTGTGAGACCTGTTTCACAATGATGAGAATATACTTAAGACTACTGTACACCTAAAAATCATTACAATGATAACTTTGATGTTGTGTGATTTTTGCCACAATAAAA